>NW_027043031.1:85000-260000 GCF_036013475.1 Columba livia
CTCCATTGACCTGGCTTCATCCGGGGTCTCAGGGGTACAGGGCTCCCCAGGACAGCCTCCGGCAGAGTAGACAGAGACAAAGAAGCATTCAGTAATTCTGCCTTCTCTGTATCTTCTGCCACCGGGGCACCCACCCCGTTCATCAGTGGGCCTACATTGCCTCTGGTATTAGTTTTATCTGCTATGTATTTGAAAAATAATTTCCTTTCTGTCTAAAACATTTCTTGCATGGTTCTGCCTTGGAGAAGGTGAACCTCAGTGGTGGCAGCTTGTCCTTGGTGTACAGTTGAGGAGTGTGTTTTCTTTTAATCATGACTCTCATCAGTTGTGTTTTGTTTGTTCAAGGGTAAAGCAAAGTCCCTGTTTCCTGTGTGCAGTTGGGTCTGCAAGGAGAGCAGGTGGGAGCTGGTGCAAAGGAGCTGGCACATCCAGCTGCAGACTGCAGTGAAGTCTGGTGTGAGGAAAAGGGATGCAAGGCCCAGGGGCCAATGAGAGAAACGATGGGGTTGGGGAGGTGAGGAGCAAGGTTGTCCACACGGTGTGAGACCTCAAGGGACATCTCCAGCCAGTCCAGACCTCCTTAGGAGAGACCCTGGATCAACATCAGACAATGCTGCAATCGCATCCTCTCCAAACTGAAAAGGATTAAAATACACCCTTTACAATAGAAAGACTTTTTTATCAGAAGCTTTTTGAAATCTTTCTCCATAATTACACAAAGAAAACTCTCTAATTAACTATACAAGATTGGAAGGAAATTACAAGAAGAGACATGGTTTGTCAGAGCTTTCTTGAGTGTAATGAGCCCCAAGGTGCATTTGGTGCTGAGTCCTTGAACATCACTCAGGTGCTGAGAGGAGACTGCACAAACCTTTCCAGAAGTCAAAGCCAGAAGAAAAAAGCACTAAGTTCCTTGAAGTATTAATGAGTTCCACTGAGGGCAAGTACCAGCAAAGCCTCCCCAGGGACTCGTTAGAGCAGAGAATTGGAGGCCATGATGGCAGATAAACAAAGGGAAGCGTGCAGGCAGCTGAGGTGCTGAGAAAACCCTGGTTTAGTTGGATGAAGCAGAGAGGCCAAGGCCTGACCCCCAGCCCCTGGGAAGGCAGATCCTGTCCCTCACACGTTGCTCAGGGCTCTTCCTGGGGCAGGGGATGTGGGCTGTGTGGTGCTGAGTGAAGGACAACGGTGTGACCGTTCCCAGCCTTCCTGGGGTGTGCAAGGAGGACATGAGGTGCCCCAGTGCCTGAGGACAACATGTCTCCTCACAGGCCTTGGTGGCAGAGGCCATTGCCATAGCCAAGGGGACAAAGACTTGGGTTCTCTTGGTGACATCCAGCCTTGCCAGTGCCCTTTGCCATCTCCACCACAGGTTGTCCTACACTGTCCCTCAGCTGCTTCTGTTTCCCTGCAGGCTGTAGACACCCATGTCGCTTCCTTCCCTTGCTCTCACCCTGGTATTTCCATACATTGACTGAGGTGTCTCCACTCTCATGCTCTGTTCCTGGAAACACAAGTACATGGACTGATCTCCTGCTCCTTCTGGATGATTTCTCGTACCACAGCACTGCCCTTTGAGTGACATTTCTTCCTCCTCATGTCCAGTCTCCACGTTTTAACCTGCGATGTGTGGCAGTGTTTCTCTGCTGTAGAAAGGAGGATCCTGAAAACTACTGACCTGTCAGCCTCTTACCTGTGCCTGGAAGATCATGGCTCAGATCCTCCTAGAAGCTGTGCTAAGGAACAGAGAATGGTGACTCAACCACTTCCCTGGGCAGCCTGTTCCACTGCTTCACAACCTTTTCCATGACAAAATGTTTCCTAATATCAATTCTGAACTTTCTCTGGTACAAGCTGAGTCCATTTCCTCTCATCCTCTCACTTGCTACTCAGGAGAAGACCAACACCCTCCATGCTACAACCTCTTTTCAGATGGTTGTAGAGAGCAGAAAGGTCTCCTCTCAGTCTCCTTTTCTCCAGTATAAACAGCCTCAGAACCCCCAACTGCTCCTCAGCAGACTTGTGCTCCAGACCCTCAACAGCCTTGTCCCCCTCCTCTGCACTCACTCCAACACCCCAAGGTCTTTCCTACAGTGATGGGCCCAAAACTGAACCAAGGATTTGAGTTGTGGCCTCACCAGTGCCGAGTACAAGGGATGATCGCTGCTCCGGTTCTGCCCACTACACTATTCTTGATGCACATCAAGCCATTGGCCTTTTTGGCAACCTGGGCACACGCTGGCTCATGTTCAGCTGCTCTCAATCAACAACCCCAGGTCCTTTTCCACCAGGCAGCTTCCCAGCTACTCTTCCCCAAGCCTGTAGTGTTGTAGGGGATTGTTATGACCAAAGTGCAGGACCTGACACTTGGCCTTGTTAAACCTCACACAAATGGCCTCAGCCTAATGAAGCAGCAGCTCCAGATCCAACTGTAGAGCCTTCATACCCTCCAGCAGATCAACACTCCCACCCAAATTGGGGTCATCTGAAAACATAGTCAGGATGCACCCGATCCCCTCATCCAGATCATTGATAAAGAGATGAGAGAGAACTGGCCCCAATACTGAGCCCTGGGGACACCACTCATGACCGGCCACCAACTGGATTTGGCTCCGTTCACCACAACTCTTTGGGCCCGTCCCTCCAGCCAGTTCTTTACCCATCACAGATACACCATCCAGGCCATGAGCTGCAGCTTCTCCAGGAGATGCTGTGGGACACGGTGTCAAAGGCTTTACTGCAGTCTAAGGACACAACACCCACAGCCCGTGTGGCGGATTCACTCCCCACGACAGACTTTCCTCATCTGCTCAGCCGGTCACCTTGTCACAGAAGAGATCAGGGTGGTCAAGCAGGACCTGCCTTTCATCCAGCCATGCTGATTGGGCCCGATTGCTCGTCTGGTATGTGTGACCTCTCAGTCCTTTGCCAGCCCTGTTCCTGCTGTTGGCCAATCCCCTGCAGAGGCAGAAGTGACCTCACAGTGCCCTCCACAGCCATTGGTTCCTACTGGACTATGAGTTCCTGAGACACAAATGACAACACGACATCGTACCCACCATCACCCTCCTTGTGGTCCAGTGTGTGAGCAGATCAAACTGAGCTGCTTTCATCAAATGTATCCAATAGATTTCCTATCAAGGGTTTGAGTGAAGAAACGTTCCTCAGAGGAGCTGCTGTATTTACTCTGGGACATTTTACATCTCTGCTTCTGCATCTGCTTTTGTTCTTCTTCCTCTGTCTATTCTGATGTTAAAGAGCTCTCCAAGGAAAAGATTCATGGAATCCTACAATAACGCAGGTTGGAAGAGACCCCTGAACACCATCTCTGTCCCACTGACCTTTATGGCACCCCAAGGAACAGCTGATGGCATTTGTGCTCATTTGGTTCATCTCATCACATGTACACAGTGGACATGCACATGATGTGTATGTTTGCAACTCATCTGTACAATGAAAACATGGACTTTTCACCTAGTATTTCATAGAATCATAGAATGTCCTGAGTTGGAAGGACCCACAGGATCATTGAGTCCAACTGCTGTCCCTGCACAGGACACCCCACAGGTCACCCCGTGTGTCTGAGGACGTTGTCCAGTCTCTTCTTGAACACTGTCAGGTTGGGGCTGTGACACCTCCCTGGGGAGCCTGTTCAGTGTCCAGCACCTCTGGGTGAAGAACCTTTTCCTCATGTCCAACCTGACCCTCCCCTGGCACATGCTTCTTCCATTCCCATGGTTTCTACCATTGGTCACCAGAGAGAACAGATCAGTACCTTCCCCTCCTTCTCCCCTTGTGAGGAAGCTGTAGCCACCATGAGGTCTCCTTTGAGTCTTTTCTTCAGCCCTGATGCTCAGAAACCCCTTGGTTTGCTTTCTGAAGCAGAAAGGAGAAGCCCTGAGCTCCAGGCAATGGGAAGGGGGATCCTGTCCCTCACACACGGCTCAGGGCTCTTCCTGGGACTGTGGGATGTGGGTGTGCAAGGCCCAGGGAAGGACAACACTGGGACAACAACTTCCAGCTTCCCATGGGGCTGCAAGGAGGCACCGAGGCCCCAGTGCCATGAGGACAACATGTCTTCTGCTGGGCCTCAGTGGCAGAGACAACTGCCCTGGCCAAGGGGACACAGACCTGGGTTCTGTGGGTCCCTTCCAGCCTTACAGCGCCCTTTGCCATCTCCACCACAGGCTGTTCTACACGGTGCTACCCCTGCCCCTCTTTCCCTGCAAGGCTGCAGACACCCATCTCGCTTCCCCACCTGCTCTCACCCAGCATTTCTGCACCTTCACTGCTGTGTCTGCACCCTCACTGGCTGCTCTTTGGAACACAAACCATGGGCTGATCCAGCTCCCTCTGGGTCACCTCTTGCCCCACAGCACTGCCCTTCCAGTGACATTTCTTACTCCTGATATCCAGTCCTTACCTTCCAAGTTGCACTTTCTGACCTTTTTTTTCCCTCTTCTGCTTTTTGCTATTACCAAGGAAAGCTCGGCCATCTCACTAACAGGCCTTCATGCATGGAATCCAACTCATAAGATGTTTCGAGATCTTTTACCTGAGAGAAGCAGCCTCACACTGGTCTTCTAAATCCCCTGACTGCTGTTGGTCTTTCATCTTCTCTGACAAACACGACCATGTTCCTGCTGCTGTCCCATCATGTTCTTATGTGGAATGGACATGACAACCCGTCTCTAAGGCCTCTTTTTGGGTAGGGCCTTTGGGTACTTGGGCAGAGGTTCTTTCCCAGCCATGTCCCTGCTGCTGGGCTGTCACCTCCAGAGACAGACCTCACTGTCTCCTTTACAGATACATGCTTCTTACTGGATTATGAGATATTGGGACACAACTGATGTCATAACACACCATACCCATCTATAAAACTCCTATGGCCCAATACCTGATCATTTGAATGTATGCTTGTTTTATCAAAGTTATCAAATATATTTCCTACTAATGATTTGAGTGGGGAAACATCCCAGTGCTGCATCCAGGCAAATTTCTCTGGTATGTAACATCCAACGTGAAGTGACCTGTAGATACTGTCTGCCCCACAGGCCTTCATGAAACCTCAAGGAATGGCTGGTTTCACTTGGGCTCATCTCTTGGATGCCTGAGCCCAGAGGCTATGCCTATGCTTTCACACCTATGCTTTCCATAGCAGGTGCCCTGGGGTTTAGCTGAGACCTGCTCCCCCACCTGTTTTCCTACCTGGACATCTAGGAGGTGAGAGAGGCCACATGCCAAACACATGGAGCCGGCACCAAAATGTTGAGATTCTTTAATGGAATAGACGTAGGCTGGCAGGTTCCTGCACCCATGGCAGCACTTTCGCAGAGCAATTCATTACCATCATGTACTAGAGGATTGTTTTTCACAGTATCTTTTAGTAACTTTAAAGGCAAAGAGAAGAAGTTCCTTTGTATGTGAATAACCTCCTCAGTAATTTCATGCCACCGCCATTCCCAGGTGGTTTCAGCCATGCCCAGTGCGTGACCACCAAGAGCAGGGACAGCGCCCTGGGCCTCCTGGGCACAAGGACAGCCTCGGGGCCAGCAGCACCCCGAAGTCCTTCCTCCAAGGAGTGCTGGGTGCATGGGCAGTGGGTGGGGTGGGACACTGGGGGCCCATGTCACCTCCATGTCACAATGCGACCACGGGGCAATGCTGATGTCACAATGCCCCGGGGCAGTATAAAAGGGAGCAGCGTCCCGTGTCTGCTGCCAGAGCTGGCCTGGAGGCAGCCTGAAGACATCGGAGAGGAAGTCCTTGAGGAGCCGGTGGAATCCCTTGACAGGGGCTGAAGGAGGAAGAGCTGGACGAGGCAGCTGGAGTTTCTCTGCTGCAAGGCCATCTCCCAGCAGGGCAACCTTCCAGGTTCACCTGATGGATGAACATCCTTTTCAGCTGGATAGCAGCAGCAAAATGAAGGGAATGCCTTCTTGAGGAGCACTGCAGAGCTCACCGTCCTGATGGAGTGGGGAGCTAGGGTCAGCAGCTGTAGGAAGTGGAATGCAGAGTGGTTTGAAGGGGGCCCGGTGCTCTCCCGGCCACCAGAAGGTAGATGCGTGGTTGCCATAAGGTGATGGAGCGAATGGGTAAGCTGGGCAAGGTTCCAAGTGTTTGTCAGGGATTTCCCCAGCATGTAGTGCTAGTGAAAAGAGGGAGAAGGAAAAGAGGGAGAGAGAAGAAGAGGAGAGGGAGAGAGAGAGGGAAGAGGTGAAGCAAGAGGACAAGAGAGAGAAGAGAGAAGAGAGAATAGAGGAAGAGGAGGAAGATGAAGAGGAGGAGGAGGAGGAGGAGGAGGAGGAAGAGGAAGAGGAGGAGGAAGAGGAGGAGGAAGAGGAGGAGGAGGAGGAAGAGGAAGGGGAAGAGGAGCATCCTTTTCAGCTGAATAGCAGCAGCAAAATGAAGGGAATAACTTCTTGAGGAGCACTGCAGAGCTCACCATCCTGATGGAGTGGGGAGCTAGGGTCAGCAGCTGTAGGAAGTGGAATGCAGAGTGGTTTGAAGGGGGCCCGGTGCTCTCCGGCCACCAGAAGGTACATGCGTCCTTTGCACAAGATGATGGAGCAAATGGGTAAGCTGGGCAAGGTTCCAAGTGTTTGTCAGGGATTTCCCCAGCATGCACTGGTAGTGAAAGGAGGGGGAAGGAAAAGAGGGAGAGAGAAGAAGAGGGAGAGGGAGAGAGAGAGAGGGAAGAGGTGAAGCAAGAGGAGAAGAGAGAGAAGAGAGAAGAGAGGAGAGGAGAGGAGAGGAGAGGAGAGGAGAGGAGAGGAGAGGAGAGGAGAGGAGAGGAGAGGAGAGGAGAGGAGAGGAGAGGAGAGGAGAGGAGAGGAGAGGAGAGGAGAGGAGAGGAGAGGAGAGGAGAGGAGAGGAGAGGAGAGGAGAGGAGAGGAGAGGAGAGGAGAGGAGAGGAGAGGAGAGGAGAGGAGAGGAGAGAAGAGGAGAGGAGAGAAGAGAAGAGAAGAGAAGAGAAGAGAAGAGAAGAGAAGAGAAGAGAAGAGAAGAGAAGAGAAGAGAAGAGAAGAGAAGAGAAGAGAAGAGAAGAGAAGAGAAGAGAAGAGAAGAGAAGAGAAGAGAAGAGAAGAGAAGAGAAGAGAAGAGAAGAGAGAAGACATCATCATCCTATCATTCTATCCTTCTATTATTCTGTGGTCTTCTGGGAGGCATGACCAGCCTGTGGGCCGAGGAGCCAGGTCTCGCTCAAATGCTCAGGGAACAGCCGATCGCCAGTGTTGGGGTCAGGAAGGAATTTTCCCCCGGGGCAGACTGGCCCTGGTCCCCGGGGTTTTTTTGCCTTCCTCTGCAGCATTGAGCATGACCACCTGTCAGAGCTCCTCTGGGCCCTTTTGGCTCGGTTCATGCCCACTGCTCTTGCCCTCCAAGGCACCACTCGTGCCCTGGCTTTCTCGGGTTCTTTCTCCCAGGGCAAGTTTGCAGCAGGAGCCAGCTCTCCTCCTTCTCCTTCTTCTATTAACATTTGTAATTTTAATAAAATAAATATCAATATTAAAAAAAAATAATTCTGTTTCCAGTTGTATCCTTTGTGTCTGTGTCCCTGAAACTGTTTTTGGATCTAAAACCTGTCTGGCATTTCAGTCGAACAGTCCCATCTTTATTGGACTCCTTGTGAGCGCACAGAATAGAGCAGCACAGCACAGCACAGCACAGCATGGTTGTGCTCAGTAGCTGTGCCTGGAGCACGATGAGCTCTGAGCCAGGCCTGAGGACTCCATCCAGGAGAGCCGCTCTCTGCAGGGCAGGGCCCAGGCCCGTCCAGGAGATGGGGCAGAGACAGGCACACACACCTACAACATGGCTCAGGCAGGCACCAGAGGTCCCAGGCTGAGCTGAGACACGGCCCCTGGGCCCCTGCAGGAGATGGTCCCCAGGGAGGCCGGTCCCAGCCACTGGGGCCTGTGAGCACCCCAAGACCCTGTAGACACGGATGGCTGGCAGCTTTGGAGACTGAGTCTTGGCCCAGATGGACCTTCTCTCTGATCAGGACTTTTGTTCTCAGATTCTTTTCTTTAGGTATGTTTTTTCCAAAGCAAAGATCTCAGGCATTACTAAAAACGAGAACAAGGAGAAAAAGAAATCCATGTCACACACCACACACTATCCCATGTGTGTATGAGTTTTGGTGCAAATGTCCAAAATGGCAGTAGCTTCCTTACTCTTTCAGTACTCAAAGAGTATCTCTTAAAGGCTTTCCATAAGTTCTGAACCTCTTCCCACCAATCAAGGTAGGCAAATAACTCCGAGAAAGGTGCAAGTCACACAGGAGGTGTGGAAGGTTTACCCTGCAGCTGAAGTGCATTTTGCATCCCCTGTACAGATGGCAACTGTGGATCTTGGTTTGGGTAGAAAAGGAAACATGACTGCAGTAGCAGCAATGGACTCTTTTTGCTCATTTGGGAAGAGTCATCATTTGCCTGGCTGTGCTTTGGGAATGGATTCAAAGCGAGTCTTATTTCCATGGCGGTCTGTTGGCACTGTCCAGCGCAGCCTATGGCTCTGGTCACACTGGGGATTTTCTCCACGCTGCAGTGGTTGAAACCATCCTGTTATCCCCTCAGAAAAGGCTTTGTGAGCCTGGTCCTCCTCGCTGTGGGGCCTCATGGACATCAGCTCTGGTGCAGAGAGGGGACAGCTACCAGGGCTCTTCTCTTGGTTGCAGGGCTGGTTTCTGCCATGACTGCAGTTGTTGCCATCATGATTTCTCTGCTGCAAAGGGCCCTGCAGCGGACAATGAGGGCAGCATTTTTAGCACAAATAAAAAAAGGGGTAATTGTGGGAAATTGCAGCGGATCTGTGGAATCCTTGACAGAAAATGTGAGAGTAGAGATCAGCCTTGAGATATTAAGATTTACCCTTGAGAAGGATGGGAGTAAAGGAGTATCCGGAGAGAGGAGAGATGTACCCGTGAGAGAGAAGGGGATAGAAGAATAACATGGACGATAGAAAAATTAACTAATGAGATGTTAGTGCTGTAACTTGTAACCAATGGTGAAAAGACACATGAACTGGTAGAATTGTATAAAAATGCACTTGTAGCAATAAATGGCATCTATTACTTTCATCTTGAAAGAACTTGGTCCATGTCGTTTGTCCGTCTCAACCGCGACACAAACCCCCTGGAGAGCGTGTGTGTCACAAACCCCATTGGACAGTGTGTGTGTCACAAACCCCATTGGACAGCGTGTGTGTCACAAACCCCATTGGACAGCGTGTGTGTCACAAACCCCATTGGACAGCGTGTGTGTCACAAACCCCATTGGACAGTGTGTGTGTCACAAACCCCATTGGACAGTGTGTGTGTCACAAACCCCCCTGGACAGCGTGTGTGTCACAAACCCCATTGGACATGTGTGTGTGTCACAAACCCCATTGGACATTGTGTGTGTCACAAACCCCATTGGACAGTGTGTGTGTCACAAACCCCATTGGACAGCGTGTGTGTCACAAACCCCCTGGACAGTGTGTGTGTCACAAACCCCATTGGACAGCGTGTGTGTCACAAACCCCCTGGACAGCGTATGTGTCACAAACCCCATTGGACAGCGTGTGTGTCACAAACCCCATTGGACAGCGTGTGTGTCACAAACCCCATTGGACAGTGTGTGTGTCACAAACCCCATTGGACAGCGTGTGTGTCACAAACCCCATTGGACATTGTGTGTGTCACAAACCCCATTGGACAGTGTGTGTCACAAACCCCATTGGACAGCGTGTGTGTCACAAACCCCATTGGACAGTGTGTGTGTCACAAACCCCATTGGACATGTGTGTGTCACAAACCCCATTGGACAGCGTGTGTGTCACAAACCCCATTGGACATTGTGTGTGTCACAAACCCCATTGGACAGCGTGTGTGTCACAAACCCCATTGGACAGTGTGTGTGTCACAAACCCCCCTGGACAGTGTGTGTGTCACAAACCCCATTGGACAGTGTGTGTGTCACAAACCCCATTGGACAGCGTGTGTGTCACAAACCCCCTGGCGCAGGGTGTTTGTTGGCGCAGGGGGTTCTGTGCAGACTTTTCCTGCTGTGTGCAACTTGACTGCGAGCCAACCACTTTATTCTATAAACACGACAGTCTGGGTGAGCCACTGTGAGCTCTCCCTGCTAAATCAGTGAGCTGTGTGGCAATGCTTTTACTGCTCACAGCTCAGCGGATGAGCCCAATTTCAGTTCAATATTAACCATTTAACTTAAGTAGATGAGCGCTAAATATAATGAATTCTTTAGAGATATAAGGCTGTAGGATTTTTAATATACTCTTTGCTTCATGCTTCCCATGCCAGGTAGACACTCCCAAACTTGCCCTTCCCCAGTGGCCACCCAGTCTCAAAGTCATCCAGCGTGAAGGTCCGTCTGCAGGGCGGGGGCAGAGACACACGATGGCGGGGACACCCCATCATAGGGGACACCCCATCATAGGGGGACACCCCATCATAGGGGACACCCCATCATAGGGGGACACCCAGCGCCTGCGCCCACACATAGTCAACACCAACCCCAGTGTCACCCACCAATGCCCAGGGGTCACAGGACCACCGCACTGTCACCCATGGGGTCTCAGGGATGGCCCCCACTGTCATACTGGGGGTAACTGGGCCCCCCAGTGCCACTCAAGGTGTCGTTGGACCCCACACGATCACCTCAGGGTCCTCAGGACACCCCACAGTGCCGCCCACCATCACCCAGGGGGTCTCTGGGACACCCCCACTTATGATACTTGGGTTCCCAGGACGCCCCCACGGACCACAGGACCTCAGGACCTCCCCACTGTCACCCCACGGATCCCAGGAGCCATGCTCATTACCCCAGGGTCCCCTCAGTGCCACCCACCATCACCCCAGGGGGCCCCAGGGCTCCCTTCCCCCCAACACCCACAGAGTCTCTGGGACCCCACACTGTGGTCCCCGGAAGATCCCCAGGAGCCCCCCGCTGTCACCAGGGGGTAACTGGCATCCCCCAGTGCCACCCAGTGGGTCCCTGGCACCCCCTCCCCCATCACCCCAGGGTCTCCAGGGTCCCACATCCCCCCAGGGGTCCCTGTTACCCCCAGGCCCCCCAGTTCCGCCCCCACCGTCACTCACTGGGCGGGGGAGAGGCCTGCAGGGCAATGGGCTGCAGGGGCGCAGCCCCTGGTGGGGCAGGCTCAGCTGCGGGAACCCCCACACACACCCTGGGGGCCCCCGAGGACGCTCCCGTGGGACACAGGCGTCCAGGGACCCCCAAGTAACACCCGCGCCCCCACCAAGGGGCCCCTGCTCCCCGGACCCGCTGTCCCCGAGCCCCGCCGCCGCCTTCAAACCCGCCCCTCGGCGGGCACGCGCCGCCCGCCCATTGGTCCCCGCTGCGGACGGCCCCGCCCCCACCCGCCTGCCGCCCGCCCCGCCGCGCTTACGCCGCTTCTCATTGGCCAGCCACGCCGCCCGCCTGGCGGGCGGGGCGGGAGCTCAGCGCTGATTGGCTGCCGGGCGCAGTGAGGGGTTCGAGTGCGTTGTTGTGCGGGGGCGTTGGCGAGGAGACACAACGGTTTCGGGGTGCGGGCGGGCCGGACGAGGGTCGCCCTGCCGAGCAGAGAGCGGCTGTGCGGGCAGGGAGTGCGGGAAGGGGAGCGGCGGGGCTGGCGCCTCCGGTTTGTCAGAGGGAAGCTGAGGCAGCGCGGGCAGCGTGTGAGTTCAGACAGGCTGCGGGTAAATGAGCCACAGCGCTGGTGACACGATGAGTCTCTTGCAGAGCTCACGGGTGGACCTGGCGTTCAGTAACAATTCTCTTCAAGCGTTTCATTTCTTTTGTGGCTGTTACTGCTTTAAGTGAACACCTGATTCCATTGGGTTTGGGACACACACACCGTCCAATGGGGTTTGGACACACACGCTGTCCAATGGGGTTTGTGACACACACACCGTCCAATGGGGTTTGTGACACACACGCTGTCCAATGGGGTTTGTGACACACACGCTGTCCAATGGGGTTTGGACACTCACACTGTCCAATGGGGTTTGTGACACAAACGCTGTCCAATGGGGTTTGTGACACACACGCTGTCCAATGGGGTTTGTGACACACACGCTGTCCAATGGGGTTTGTGACACACACGCTGTCCAATGGGGTTTGTGACACACACACTGTCCAATGGGGTTTGTGACACAAACGCTGTCCAATGGGGTTTGTGACACACACGCTGTCCAATGGGGTTTGTGACACACACGCTGTCCAATGGGGTTTGTGACACACACGCTGTCCAATGGGGTTTGTGACACACACACTGTCCAATGGGGTTTGTGACACACACGCTGTCCAATGGGGTTTGTGACACACACGCTGTCCAATGGGGTTTGTGACACACACGCTGTCCAATGGGGTTTGTGACACACACGCTGTCCAATGGGGTTTGTGACACACACACTGTCCAATGGGGTTTGTGACACAAACGCTGTCCAATGGGGTTTGAGACACACACGCTGTCCAATGGGGTTTGTGACACACACGCTGTCCAATGGGGTTTGTGACACACACGCTGTCCAATGGGGTTTGTGACACAAACGCTGTCCAATGGGGTTTGAGACACACACGCTGTCCAATGGGGTTTGAGACACACACGCTGTCCAATGGGGTTTGTGACACACACACTGTCCAATGGGGTTTGTGACACACACACTGTCCCATGGGGTTTGTGACACACTCGCTGTCCAATGGGGTTTGTGACACACACGCTGTCCAGAGGGGTTTGTGACACACACACTGTCCAATGGGGTTTGTGACACACACACTGTCCAATGGGGTTTGTGACACACACACTGTCCCATGGGGTTTGTGACACACTCGCTGTCCAATGGGGTTTGTGACACACATGCTGTCCAATGGGGTTTGTGACACACACACTGTCCCATGGGGTTTGTGACACACTCGCTGTCCAATGGCGTTTGTGACACACATGCTGTCCAATGGGGTTTGAGACACACACGCTGTCCAGAGGGGTTTGTGACACACACACTGTCCAATGGAGTATGTGAAAAACACGCAGTCCAGGGGGGTTTGTGAGACACACACTGTCCAATGGAGTATGTGAAAAACACGCAGTCCAGGGCGCTTTGTGAGACACACACTGTCCCATGGGGTTTGAGACACACACCCTGTCCAATGGGTTTGTGATAAGCACACACAGTCCAGGGGGTTTGTGACACACACACTATCCCATAAGTTTTTGACACACACGCTGTCCAATGGGGTTTGTGACATTAAAAGATTCCTTAAAAGTAAACAAAATTTGAAGATAAAAACTAATATCCACAGAAGCTCATCATCACAGAGACTATCACAGAGGCTACGCAGCAGATCATCGCACAGGGGAAGCAAGAAACCAATAATTTGTTTAAATTGACACTTAATGTATCACCATTTTAGAGCAGAACCCTGTTCGCACCACGCTGTAACCTGCTGTTTCTAAGTGCTGGATTGCACAATTTTTACCTCTTAGTAAGTTAAATCAAAAAATATCTCCAATTTGCTTTCCTGCTCCCCCAGGAGCTGCTTGTCCCTCAACCCTCCGACATCCAGATCAGCAGCACGCACACAACCGGCAACACTGAGAGAGCAGAAACCTGCACCAAAAATCATCAGGGAACTGTGTTTGCTGTGCTTGCCAGAACAATGCCAAGGGATATACCCACCACTATATACTGGTAAAAAGCTCCAGTTTCTTGTTTCACATATCACTCTTTTATAAATAGGGAACTCAAAGCAAACTTCTCTCCAGATACTGGAAAGAATAATTACAATTTACCGATTAGTTTTGATCCTAATATTAAAGCAGAACTTATGATTTGGAGTTGATTTAATACGCAATGAAAGCATTTCATCCTGGCAAACAGAAGCATTATCTGTATTGGGGGTTTTGTTGGCAGAGGTTACTGAATTTTGTTATATATACTGTTGTCAGGGTAACATTAGCTGAGAGTAATTAGAGAGTTTGTTTATTCATGACTGTGAGGCAGTAATCAGAATTTGGGATAGGCGTTGTATGTGCAATACATTCGTCATGGTGGTTTGGTGCAGGGATCATGCATCTCATGGGAATATTTCCCCATTTCTGCTCTGGTTTCTAGTGTATTACACCAAAACACCCACCTGATGACATCCTTTCAGGAGCAAAGGCAGCAATTTGCAGAATTCCGCTTCTTTGGGGAACTGAGAAATTGCTGAGCTGACACCAAGTCCTGCAGTGTCCCTGTCACCTGCAGAGTCACCGCATCCTCGCCACGGTAGCGGCATTGTGACAAAGGTTCTATGTCAGCTGGGTGTGGCAGCCGAGCGCCCCCTAGGGGATGGGGAGCCTGTCAGCCCCGGGCCTGTCACTGCTGCTGTCCCTGCTGCCACCAGCCAGGCCTCTGAACACTGGTCAAACCATGGCCAGACTGGGGCCAAATTGGAACAAAGTCTCCAAGAGACAAGTAGGAAGAAAGATATGGGACAGAGGGAGAAAGAGAAGGGAGCAGGAGAAAGGGAAGGAACACTGTATGGACAACCTGGCTCCTCACCCCCACCCCCAGTCTGCCGGTTCCCTCATTGGCCACCACAGATTGCATCACTTTTCCTACATCAGTTCAATAAACAGCAAAACACTTTCCTCAGCTGTGTGTGTAAGCTGGATCTAGTGAGGTCCAGCACCCACAAGGGACACCCACACAAGAACTGGTTTAGACAGAGAGATAGGAGAGGATAGAAATAAACACAATGAACGTGTTGACTGCCATGTTAATTAGAGCTCTGAAGAATGGGGCAAGTTTGTAACTCCCTGAAGCTCAAAGCAGAAACCAGACAGCTGAGAGGCCACTGAATGACCAAAGAGCAAGTGGAGGAGAAAGCTGAGAGCACTGGGAAGGGCAAACGTCCAGACAGTGCTGGAAAGTTGTCCTTGCACAGGGACATTTAATCAGGAGATCTGGGAACTCCTGAATGACGAGGGAGATGAAATCATAGAGTGTTGGTAATAGAAGTACAGGGGAAGACCAGTATTTCCTCTCCTGTCCTTAGTACACTTCCAGACAGACATCAGTCATCAGCTGTCTCACCATAAACAGCCAGGGCCATTTTAGGGGCCCAGTGTACCTGAGGTGCTGGCCTGGGATTGGCATCTCTCACACAGGACCTGGGGAGACCAGAGCACCTTGCAGTGCAGGTGGAGCCTGGGCAGGGGTTCCCGGGGCATCTACACTGGCACCAGGTGTTTGTGTCCCTGGAGCTGAAGACATTTGTGTCCTAAACCCATGACCAGTTCTGGAGAACTCTTTCCTTTCCAAAGAAAAGAGACTCCCCTACAAAGACTTTTAAATAAATAAGTAAGTAAGTAAGTAAGTAAGCAAGTAAATAAGTAAATAAATAAGTAAATAAAAAACTAAGTAAATACGTGAATAAATAAATAAATATAAGCAAGTAAATAAGTAAATAAATACAAAAAGAAATATATACATACATACATAAATACATACATAAAAAGAAAATAGGAAAGAAAGAAAGAAAGAAAGAAAGGAAGGAAGGAAGGAAGGAAGGAAGGAAGGAAGGAAGGAAGGAAGGAAGGAAGGAAGGAAGAAAGAAAGAAAGAAAGAAAGAAAAGAAAAAGAAAGAAAGAAAGAAATAAAGAAAGTATGTTGACACCTTCCTTTGCTTTGGATCTTTGTCTTCATTTCTTCTTATTTTAATATCCATTGACATCAACTGACATCTGATGGGCCTGCAGGCATGAAGCCAAGATCATGTTGTGTCTTGCACAGCGCCCCATGCCCTCTGAACCTTCCCTGCCCAGGACTCCTCACACGTTGCCCAGAGCGAGTCACACTGAGGGGTTGGCTGGTTCACGGGCTGAGATGTTGGTTTAGATGGTCACCTACAGCACAGGTGGATCCTGCCCCATCATCGCCTGCTCTGCTCCAGTCTGAAACAGAGCCCAACATCACAATGGGATCATGAGAGAACTGAGGTTGAAGGGACCTCAGGAGTCTGCAGTCCAGCCTGTCACCAACTGGGTCACACCAAGGTGTTCAAGCCTTGATTCAATCAGAGCTTTAGCAGGACTAGAGAAGTGATCATCCCTTTGTACTGGGCACTGGTGAGGCTGCACCTTGAATCCTGGGGTCAGTTTTAGGCCCCTCATGGCAAGGAAGACATTGAGGTGCTGGAGAGAGATCAGAGGAGGGTGACAAGGCTGGTGAAGGGTCTGGAGCACCAGTCTGACGAGGAGCGGTTGAGGGAGCTGGGGCTGTTCAGCCTTGAGAACAGGAGGCTGAGGAGAGACCTTATTACTCTCCACAGCTGCCTGAAAGGAGGTTTTATCATGGAGGGTGTTGGTCTCTTGTCCCAAGTAGCAAGTGATAGGACAAGAGGAAATGGCCTCAAGTTGCACACGGAGAGGTTTAGATTGGATATGAGGAAAAAATTCTTCATGGAAGCCACCAGTGACTGAAATGCCAGAGAGGTTTTAGATCCAAATAATATTTCAGGGACACATACACAAAGGATACAACTGGAAACAGAATTTTATTTTATTTTTTTATTTATATTTATATTTATTTTATTAATATTACAAATTTTAATAGAAGAAGGAGAAGGAGGAGAGCTGGCTCCTGCTGCAAACTTGCCCTGGGAGAAAGAACCCGAGAAAGCCAGGGCACGAGTGGTGCCTTGGAGGGCAAGAGCAGTGGGCATGAACCAAGCCAAAAGGGCCCAGAGGAGCTCTGACAGGTGGTCATGCTCAATGCTGCAGAGGAAGGCAAAAAAACCCCGGGGACCAGGGCCAGTCTGCCCCGGGGGAAAATTCCTTCCTGACCCCAACACTGGCGATCGGCTGTTCCCTGAGCATTTGAGCGAGACCTGGCTCCTCGGCCCACAGGCTGGTCATGCCTCCCAGAAGACCACAGAATAATAGAAGGATAGAATGATAGGATGATGATGTCTTCTCTTCTCTTCTCTTCTCTTCTCTTCTCTTCTCTTCTCTTCTCTTCTCTTCTCTTCTCTTCTCTTCTCTTCTCTTCTCTTCTCTTCTCTTCTCTTCTCTTCTCTTCTTCTCTCTCTTCTTCCTCTTCCTCTTCCTCCTCCTCTTCCTCCTCCTCCTGCTCCTCGTCTTCCTCTTCCTCCTCCTCCTCCTCCTCCTCTTCCTGTTCCTCCTCTTCCTCTCTTCTCTCTTCTTTCTTCTCTCTCTTCTGCTCTTGCTTCACCTCTTCCCTCTCTCTCTCTTTCTCTCCCTCTTCTTCTTCTCTCTCCCTCTTTTCCTTCCCCCTCCTTTCACTACCAGTGCATGCTGGGGAAATCCCAGACAAACACTTGTAACCTTGCCCAGCTTACCCATTCACTCCATCACCTTGTGCCAACCACGCATCTACCTTCTGGTGGCCGGGAGAGCACCGGGCCCCCTTCAAACCACTCTGCATTCCACTTCCTACAGCTGCTGACCCTAGCTCCCCACTCCATCAGGACGGTGAGCTCTGCAGTGCTCCTCAAGAAGGCATTCCCTTCATTTGGCTACTGCTATCCAGCTGAAAAGGATGATCATCCATCAGATGAACCTGGAAGGTTGCCCTGCTGGGAGATGGCCTTGCAGCGGAGAAACTCCAGCTGCCTCGTCCAGCTCTTCCTCCTTCAGCCCCTGTCAAGGGATTCCACCGGCTCCTCAAGGACTTCCTCTCCGATGTCTTCAGGCTGCCTCCAGGCCAGCTCTGGCAGCAGACACGGGACGCTGCTCCCTTTTATACTGCCCCGGGGCATTGTGACATCAGCATTGCCGGTGGTTGCATTGTGACATGGAGGTGACATGGGCCCCCAGTGTCCCACCCCGTCTGCTGCCCATGCACCCAGCACTCTGTGGAGGAAGGACTTTGGGGTGCTGCTGGCCCCCAGGCTGTCCTTGTGCCCAGGAGGCCCAGGGCGCTGTCCCTGCTCTTGGTGGTGAGATGAAGGCTGGTCTGGCAAACATCACCCTTTGTGTCCCCAGGTGATGGACACTGCTCATGTGCCTCTGCAGAGAGTGGCAGGAGCTGGATCCCCTTCTCGGGACAGACTCCTTCCAGGAGAGACACAGACACAGGGGGAACTCATCAGGGCTTTACGGCATTTCACTCGGCATCAGTTTGACATATTGGGTGCTGTCCTGTGACTGCCCTTTCTGCACAAATGATCATACAAACACAACCATTTAGTGAGACATGGTCACAAAGGGGCTGTTATGGACAAGAAAGCTCATCATGAACTCTGGAGAGAGCGAGGAAGTCCATAATAAGCACCAGGAAGAACCAAGAAGCTCGAGGCCTCTTCTGAAGAGCGGGACCCATGAGCAGCCGTGATTGGCCATTGTAGGTGTGGGAGAGGGTCAGGGCATGTCAGGGAGAAGCAATGAGATGGCTGATGGCTTCAGTGAACCCTTCCAGCCATGTCTGAGCCCAGAAATGGAAAGCAGTTGATGTCTGCAGGTGGAGGAGGAACAGGAGGAAGATCTTCCTGGGAATACGGAAGGAAGAAAGGCCTCTCTTGGGCTAATCATGTATGGCAGTGCCATTTGCATGCTGTGGGCATGGCTGTGCCTGGGAGATGGGGAACGGCTGCTGCTGGGGTGGCTGTGCTCAGTCATGGCCCATGAGCTGACCCTGCTCTGCTCCTCTCTTACACTGCCCACACTTGGATGGTCCTCAGGAATCATCCATGAACCTGGTGGATCCATGAACCTCCTGGAGTGATGGCTATGGATCCAAATAGAGGATTCAAGCAAGTGTCAGATAGGCACATTGAGGTGATTGGTGACCATTGCCAGGTGTATGAAAGAAGCTGGATGAGTTGTGAGGAGCTCACAGGCATTTCCAACTCCACAGAACACCAGAGCCTTGCAGTTAAAGCAACAGCACTCGACATAAAACCCACCCCCAAAACACAAAACACTCACAGTGACCACAGGAAAAGCCTTGAAAAACATTGGAGAAAAATCTACCAGGTCCCAGTGGTCAGGGCTCAGCCATTCTGGTGATGAACAAGCATCAAGGGCTGACATGGCATCAGAGCCACCTCCACATGGCCCTCACCACCTGTGACCAGTGTCTCCAAGTCTTCCCTTCAGCAGCCTCCAGGGACAGGGACCTGCACTGGTTGTTTCCTTCACAGCTGTGTCAGTGATGGCCCTTCATGGGGTCCAAACACCCTCAGAAACTTGGGGTTTGCTTCTGCCTTTCATTTCATTAGAGGTTTGTTCTGTTTCAGTAGCTGCAGTTCAGGATCATGGCAGCAGAGGGCTCATTAACATCTAAAATGCTCTTACAAGCCAAGGGTCTGTGCATCATTATCCTAAAGGCTTCAAGTCTGGTGTGGATGATTAGGGACATTTCAGGAATAGCCAAACAGAGAGCATTTCTAAAATAAATAGCAAGAAAGCCAAATATCTTCTATTTCCTTCCCTGCTCGCCCTTCCCTCCCTTTCCAGAACAGGTGGCATCAGCAGCCTCCAGTTCATATTGGCGTGGAGCATCTCCTGATAAAGACTGAATATGTCACAAAATGGGTTGCCTAAAACACCATGTGCATGAGGAGATAATCCAGGACACCTCAAGAGGAGTCACACTCCTCTGGACCAAGAGGTGGGTGTTCCTGGCAGTCTCAGGTGCCACAGCACAGCGATACTTGTGTTCAGGAGCTGGTCAGGTGACCCATCTCCTGTTCTGTAACGGTGTCTGAGTTTGCTCAGGTCACCCCTGACTTGAGCCCCATCCACTGCTGGGTGTTCTCCAGACTCCTGCCTTCAGGAACAAAGTCCCAGGAGACCTTGCTGGTGAAGATGGAGGCAAAGAAGCCATGAAGAACCTCAGTCCTGTCTGATTCTACTCTTATGAAGTTCAGCAGCAGGACGACGTTCACCCTGTCTATTCTCTTAATGCAAGTGAAGCTCTGTCAGCTCATCTTGCTGCCATTCCCGTGCAGGTATCAAGTCCAGGGCAGCTTTGTCATCATCCCCACATTCATGGACAAGGTTTCTAAATTCCTCCTTTGCAGCTTCCCCTGCTTCCACTTCCTGTGTGCTGCCTTTGTGCCCTGGAGCTCCATCAGTGCAGAGGAGCAGCCTCACAAGATAAATGCTTCTGTTCAGGGGTACTTGGAGAGATCATTCTAGTGCTTGGAGCAGCCTGTCCTGTAAGGATTATCAGATTTCCCGAGCTCCTTCAGCGTTCAGATCTAAATCCATGGCACCACTTTGGCACCATCCCCCAGTATGTCCAAGTCTTCTCCTCTGGAGCCCACCAGCCTGTGCTCTGCTGCTGGCCTTCCTCCCTCCCCTCTGGTGCCTGGGACCCCTCTGTGTCCTGCTCACGACAGCCAAGGTGGACACTGATGTTCACATCCCTCACCAGGGTTTCCTTGTTTTCCAGTTCCAGATCCAGATGAGCATCACCCTTCTTGGCCCACCAGACAGCCATGTTAAGCAGTTGGCCCAAGATCCTCTGGAGTGTTGGCACCTGCCACTTTGAATGGTCAATGAATGCCAGGGCAATTACATTTCCACATAGGAACCTGCTCATTGACTGGTGACTTCCTTCAGTTGCCCACAGAACTGTGGGCATTTCTTCTCCGTGATCAAGTAGTTTGCAAGAAATAACACATTGTCACCTTTTACTGGGCTTACATGGCAAAGTCTTGGAAATGGGGATGAGTGTGGGTGTGCTACAGTTGTCACCTCTCTGGGAAGACAACAGGAGTTTGACCAATGTCAGACAGAGCTGATTTCAGCTGCTCCAAGCTGGACCCACTTCTTTCCAAATCAGAGCCACTCAGTGATGCTGGCAGCACCTCTGGGATATTGTATTTGAGAAAGGGTAAAAAACGCTGCACAACAGCAGGTGGGAGAGAGGAGGGAGGAGATGGGAGAGAAAAGCTCTGCAGACACCAAGGTCATATCCCATAGGACCCAAGCAGGTCCCTCAGCAGGCCAAAGCTTGCTCTCCTGAAATCCTGCTCTTGGCCTTGTTCTCATCTCCCAGGAGCCTCAGCTCCACTTTCCATCCCTGACTGTTCCATCCTGACCAACTCTTTCTGGTTTGTAACTGTGAAGTCCCACAGGGCACCTCACCCCACTGACTCCTCAGTCACCCGTGTCAGGAAATGTTGTCAATGAGCTCCAAACCCTCCTTGTCCCCAGCCAGGAACCTGGGAGGTGTGGGACCATAGTCCTGCCCTTGGCCTTGCACAGCCCCACATCACACTGTCCCAGGAAGGGCCCTGGGCAACGTGGGAGGGACAGGATCTGCGTTCCCAGGGCTGGGGGTCAGATCTTGGCCCTTTGGTTAATGAAACACATCCAGGTTTACGCAGCATCAGAGAGACCTTTACTTTGCTTTTCCTGACCTGTCATCTCTGCCTCCAGTTTTCTTCTCTAACCAAACCTGAGTATTGTTTCTCAGTAGTGTCCCTCAGTGTGACCCATATACCTTACAATAAACTCTGGAGTTTGAATCTGACTTTGACTTCTTGAGAGGTTTCATCAACTTCCTCCAGGGTCTGAGGTCCATGGACTCAGCACCAAACCCACCAGAGGGGTCATTAAAGCGCCTTGTGCTGCTCCTGTGCTGCTGAGCTGGGCTGGGCTCCTGGGACACAGGGAGCTCATGGCAGCGGCAGCGCTGCAGAGAGACAGCTCTGCCAGGAGCAGCTCCTCTGCACACGCAGCAGGGCTGAGGGCTCTGCCTGCAGCACCGAGGGCACAGGAGACAGGCAGAGAGAAGGAAACACAGTCTGGGGTGGGAGGATGCTGAGAGTTCACTGGAAATGAAATCCTCTCAGATATGAAGCCTGTGGCTGCAGGGCATTGCATCTGCAAATCTTGGTAGGATCTCAGAAAGCTGTCACATTGCAGAGGCTGCGAGAGATGTAAGTACAGCTCTCAGAGATTCTCTGATCAGAGGAGAGGATGTGCTGCAGAGCAGGGATTGCCTTCTGCACTGTCAGAGTGACAAGACGTGAATGCTGCGTTCTCCCCAGGGTGGCTGTGGGGTGTAAATGTAAATGTGCAGGCAGGGGTGCCCAGGGCTGTCCTGCAGAGCAGGGTCCCTGCACCCCAGGGCTGTGCTGGGCAGGGACTCTGCCGCCTGCCAGGGTCAGTGCTCAGCCTGCCCGGGAGAGCCCAACAACACTGAGGGGAGAAGATGTGGTGGAGGAGCAAACCCTATTGGGCAGGAAAGGTGCCTCTGCTGTGGAGAGGGTGCTGTGTGGGTCAGGGTTGCTCACACATATGCAGATCACCCCCAGCATTATTCCAAGGGGATGCCTCAAGGAGAAGATCAATGCAAGGATTGCCAGACAGATAAGGAGCTTTCCTGAGCCTGTCTTTTCCGTTTCCTCTCCCAAGGGCTGGGGGGTGCAGGAAAGGATAAAATGAAAATGAGCTCTCATGCTTAAACAAGTCACTGAGACTCCTGAACTGCAACTCTGAGTGATCAGTCCATCTGCCAGAAGGCTCATGACATCCCTTCCCCACCCCTCTGCCTGTGCACAGCACCTGCATCACCTTGGCTGGACCCGTCAGCCTTAGTCTGACCTGTCCTGTTTTCCAGCCTGCAGACAGGAAGATGCCCCCAGGCAGTGCCATGTGAACAGGCAGGATCTGTAGGGCCAGGGGGAGGGCACAGAGGGTGGGATGGTCTGTGAGCACTGACAGGGAAGAGACATTGACAGGGAAACACCTCCCAGGGGAGAATCTCCAGGCAGCAGGGAAATGATCAGAAATGAGAGGAAACCAAACCCGGAATGGTTATGGGAGGGAGAACAGAGAAAAGTCCCTGTGACCCCCTGCAGTGCAGATCCCTCCTGTGAGCAGCCCCCTGGCCTCCTGTCCCACCCAGCAAAGCCTCTGCCCTCAGGGCCGGGGGCTCCAAGGCATGAAGCAGCTCCTGTGCAGCCAGAGCTCCAGTTCCTCTGCAGAGCACAGGGGCTGAGAGCAGCTGCCCGGCAGTGTTGGTGTCTGGGAGGTGGCTGCACAGCTGGGGAAGGGTGACGCTGTCTGAGTGCCCGGCTGCCTCTGCCCTGGCCTCTCTCACACCCACCCTCACCGCATTCTCCTTCTTGCTCCCCTGCTTTGGGTCACTGCTGTTGGGATCTTGTTCTTGCTGTCAGGCTCTCTGGGGATGGCAGTTTCAGCTGCAGAGTCACAGCCTGATCTTGCGGGTCCTTTCCTGCAGGTGTGTCCATGGGCACACGTGTCCCAGCTTTGCTCTGACCTGTGGGCTGTGGGCAATGCAGTCTGTGGGGCTGGGGAATGAGCCGTGTGTGTCCTGGGCTAAACGTTGGGTGCTGAGACCTTAGGAAAGGGTGAGACCTGTCATGGTCTGAGGTGGATCCCTCTGCTCTCAGCAGTGCCTGGTGGCTTTTCAGGGTAACATGGGAGTGTGATCAGCCTCCATCTCAGAAAGGTGCCAGCCCAGGGCAGCTGGAGCAGGACAGAGGGACAGAGCAGCTGCCCTCACTCTGCACTGACCCACAGGCACCCTCTGGTCTCGCAGGACTCGCTCTGTTCCCCCTGAGTGCAGCAGAAATGCTGAGGGTTTCTGACACCCAAGAACACTCTCCAGGGTGGGAGGGGAGAAGCAGCTGTAGAAACACCAAACCTCTCAAAGTCAGTTTCTCAGGCCTGGGGGTACAGATGCTGACAGTCCCTTCTGCACCAGGAGCGGTTCCAGCTGACAAAGCTGAACCCCAGGACTGGCCCCTGCCCACCCGATCACACAGGGTCAGGCTGACTCCTCAGGAGCCCCTGGGCAGAGACCCTGCTCTTCATTGCACACTCATCAAGCACCGACGAGGGCTCAGCCAGGATGTTCTCCTGGAAAAAGAAAAGTGTCTCTTTGTGTGTCAGGGTGGGAGGGTCTGTGGGAAATGGTTTTGATGATTCCCAGAGAAGCCTCATCTAAACCTTCACTATCTTTTCCTCCTATGACAGGTCCTCATGCCCAGAGGCAGCAAATGTCCAACAGCAGCTCCATCACCCAGTTCCTCCTCCTGCCGTTCACAGACACACGGGAGCTGCAGCTCTTGCACTTCTGGCTCTTCCTGGGCATCTACCTGGCTGCCCTCCTGGGCAACGGCCTCATCATCACCACCATAGCCTGGGACCAGCACCTCCACACCCCCATGTACTTCTTCCTGCTCAACCTCGCCCTCCTTGACCTGGGCTCCATCTCCACCATTGTCCCCAAGTCCATGGCCAATTCCCTCTGGAACACCAGGGCCATCTCCTACACAGGATGTGCTGCCCAAGTGTTCCTGTTTCTCTTTTTAGCTTCAGCAGAATATTGGCTCCTCACCATCATGTCGTACGACCGCTATGTTGCCATCTGCAAACCCCTGCACTACGGGACCCTCCTGGGCAGCAGAGCTTGTGTCCACATGGCAGCAGCTGCCTGGGCCACTGGGTTTCTCTATTCTCTGCTGCACACGGCCAATACATTTTCACTGCCCCTGTGCAAGGGCAATGTCCTGGGCCAGTTCTTCTGTGAAATCCCCCACATCCTCAAGCTCTCCTGCTCACACTCCTACCTCAGGGAACTTGGGCTTCTTGTGGTTAGTGGCTGTTTATTTTTTATGTGTTTTATTTTCATTGTGGTGTCCTATGTGCAGATCTTCAGGGCTGTGTTGAGGATCGCCTCTGAGCAGGGACGGCACAAAGCCTTTTCCACCTGCCTCCCTCACCTGGCCGTGGTTACTCTGTTTGTCAGCACCGCTTTTTTTGCCTACCTGAAGCCCCCCTCCATCTCCTTCCCGTTCTTGGACCTGGTGGTGTCTGTTCTATACTCACTGATACCTCCAACATTGAATCCCCTCATGTACAGCATGAGGAACAAGGAGGTCAAGGATGCCCTGAGGAAACTAATCACTGGAGGCATTTCAAAAATAATAAAGTGTCCGTCATCCACCCTTTAACGGATAACAGCTTTAATGTAACCCATTAGAGGCCCAGATTCTGTGTGTGTGTTGGTGGTATTTATTTTTTAATAAATCATGATATATTTGTCATCCCCTTTCTAATTCATTGTCTGCTTTTCTTTTCAAACCCACTGGCTGTATAAATATGCAGCCATTCTCTCTGTTTATTTAAACAAAAAAAAGGGCTCTGCAGTGACGTTTTTTTCACTGATATTATTCCCCCAAGGCCTGTATGGAGCTGCAGGGACAGTTCCTGTGTGCATGGGAGGAGGGAAAAGAGTCCATCGTGGCAGCACTGCCGGGGAGCAGCAGCGCTTGTTCTTCCAGAGCTGTTCTGGTTCCACTCCCACACTCTCCTTCTCATCCCTGGTGTTGGTGCAAGGCCTGAGTGCTCTGGCAGCTTGGTCACCGTCCTGCTGTGTGTCAGTGCTGTGGGCGCAGGCAGGGACAGGCAATGGGCACTGCTGTGACAGAGCTGGCCTCACAACAGCCTTTCCAGACATAATGGTGATCTCCTATGGGCAGTGCATGATGGTTTATATCTTCTTGCAAAGTTTCTCTCAAGCATATTCCTACAAAAGTCACCCACAGATTAAACACCATTGTACAGCTGAACAGCGCGTGTGTGCAGGGCTGGCACACAGCAGTGTCCTCTCACAGCCAGGCTCCTGCCAGAGACCTGCAGGACCAGCAGAGCAGGGGCTGGGCTGTGCCCCTGTGCACTGGACACTCCACAGAATCTGCCCCAGTCATCATGGACTAATCCCTCACAGCCTTCATTTCCAGCCCGGACCTCTCACCCCAGTTCACAGAGGTTCTTTGTCCTTACCTGAAAAGACACTGAATGAGTAGGTCAGAAGTCAATGTTTGCATTGTACAGATGAGATGTGAGTGTGAACATCATGTATGTGAGGTGAGATGAACTGAAGTGAGCGCCAATGCTGTCAGATATTCAGGGGTGCCATTTTGCACCTGGGACACGTCAACCCTGTCTGGACATACAGACTGGGAGATGAGATGCTGCAGAGCAGCTCTGCAGAGAGGGATCTGAGGGTCTGGTCAACAGCAAGTTGAACATGAGCCACCAGTGTCCCTGGAGCCAAGAGGGACCGTGTCCTGGGTGCAGCCAGCACAGCACGGCCAGCCGGGCAGGGAGGGGATTGTCCCGCTCTGCTCTGTGCTGGGGCAGCCTCACCTGCAGCATTCACTGTGTGCAGGGATGGGGACACAGTGGAATCCCTCAGGGACCAGCACTTGGGCCAACACTGTCGAATATCTTTATTCTTCCCCTGTATGATGTGACGCAGTGAACCTTCAGCTCCTTTGTGGATGGTGCAAGGCTTGGAAGAGGCCTTGGACAAGCTCACCTGGGTCACCCTGCCCTGAGCAGGACAGTGACACAAGATGATGTTCAAACCTGAGTTGCTCTGTGATTCCAGGAATCTTTCCCTTGGAAACGTTTTGGAAGAAGGAAGAGGTGGAGGAACAAGAAAATAAAAATACAGGCAGAGGAGGAGACCTCAAAGGTGTCAAATAAACAGAGCAGTTCTGTGAAGAATGTTTCTCTGCTCAAACTGTTAGCAGGAAATCTATAACCAGCTCCCCAAACTCCCTGTTCTGCTCATTGGTCCCTGGGATTTCCAGCACATTTCTTTACATCAGATTCTGCACTGAAGTTTGCACTGATTGTTACAGCTTCTTCGCAGGATTGCTTCATGTTTCCTTAGAGAACTGGATGTAAACAGGCACCGGGGAATTTTTAATTAGAGGAAACAACAAAGGAAAAAAAAAAAAAGAAAACACAATAGAACTTAATGATGTTTCTCAGTTCTGTGGTTAAATTAGGCAGTTTCCAGCGAGGGCCATTGCCATAACTCAAGAGTTGCCTGTAGGGAGTAGGAGAGCAACTGCTGAAAGACTTGACCTGCCTGAAGCTCAAAGCAGAGTGAGAGCTGAGAGGCTCTGAATGAGCCAAGAGTGAGAGGTGAAGAACCTCTGGGGAGCGATGGAAAGTGCAAATGTCCAGACAGGCTTCTGAAGAGATGAGTTCAGACACGGGGAGCTGGGTAAGGACAGGTGGAAACTCCTGGATGTGCAGGGGATTAAATACACGTAGTGATAGACAGAGTCCTGGCACTGCAAGCACAGGGAAAGGCCAACGTTTCATCTCCCACAGTCCGTACACATTCTGAAAATTCATATTTTGGCAGGATAGAAATTCCACAGACATTTTATTGGAAATATTGAATTATTTCATCTGATGAAAAAAAGAGTTGGGGTTTTTTGTTCTTTTTGTTGTTGTTGGTTTGGTTTTTAAGTTTTGAGGGGAGTTCTCAGGTTTTCGGGCTGAGCTCCATGGTCTCACTATAAGCACCCAGTGCAAACCTCGAGAGGCCCCGTGTACCTGAGGTGTTTGCCTGGGACTGCAGGTATCAGACCAGACTGACAGAGCGATGGTGCTTTCATCATTTACAATTAGTATTCAACACTTGTGCATCTAATTAGATAAGTTTCAGGACTGTAGGTAAAGAGGCAGGTACGTGAAAAGCACTGAGAAGAAGTGATAGAAGAATTATGCAGTTGACATCACAGAATCATAGAATCGTTTCGGGTGAAAGAGACACTCAGGATCATCGAGTTGAACCATAACCTGACTCGAGCACTAGACCATCTTCCTTAAGAACCTCGTATAAACTCCTTTTAAACCCCTGCAGGGATGGTGACTCCACCGCTGCCCTGGGCAGCCTGTTCCAATGTCTGACAGCCCTTTCCAGGAAGAATTTTTTCCTAATATCCAATCTAAACTTTCACTGGCACAACTCGAGGCCTTTTCCTCTTGTCCTATCACTTGCTACTCATGAGAAGAGACCAACCCCCTCCATGCTCCAACTTCCTTTCAGGCAGTTGTAGACAGTGATAAGGTCTCCCCTCAGCCTCCTGTTCTCCAGACTGAACCCACCAGTTCCCTCAGCCGCTCCTCATCACACTTGTGCTCCAGACCCTCAGCAGCTTCTTCGCCTCCTCTGCACTCTCTCTAGTGCCTCAATGTCCTTCTTATGATGAAGGGCCCAAACCTGAACACAGGATTCAAGATGCCACCTCATCAGTGCTGAGAACAGTGGCACAATGACGCTACTCCTGCTGGCCACACCATTCCTGATACAAGCCAGGATGCTGGTGGCCCTTTTGGCCACCTGGGCACACACAAGCTCATGTTCAGCTGCTGTCGATCAACACTCCCTGATCCCTTTCCACCAGGCAATGTTCCAGCCACTCTTCCCCGAGCCTGGGGCTGTTGTGACCCAAGTGCAGGACCCGGCACTTGGTCTGGTCAAACCTCATACAAATGGCCTCAGCCCAATGATCCAGCGGGTCCAGATCCCCCTGCATGGCCTTCCCACCCTCCAGCAGATCAACACTCCCACCCAACCTGGTGTCATCTGCAAACTTAATGAGGGTGCACTCGATCCCCTCATCCACATCACTGATAAAGCTTAAATAGAACTGAGTCAAATACTGAGCCCTGGGGACACCACTTGTGACCGGACACCAACTGGATTTGGTTCTGTTCACCACGATTCGTTTGGTCCAGCCCTCCATCGCACATACACCATCCAGGCCACGAGCTGCAGCTTCTCCAGGAGATGCTGTGGGACACGGTGTCAAAGGCTTTACTGCAGTCTAAGGACACAACACCCACAGCCCGTGTGGCGGATTCACTCCCCACGACAGACTTTCCCTCATCTGCTCAGCCGGTCACCTTGTCACAGAAGAGATCAGGGTGGTCAAGCAGGACCTGCCTTTCATCCAGCCATGCTGATTGGGCCCGATTGCTCGTCTCGTGTGTGTGACCTCACAGTCCTTTCCCAGCCATGTTCCTGCTGTTGGCCAATCCCCTGCAGAGGCAGAAGTGACCTCACAGTGCCCTCCACAGCCATTGGTTCCTACTGGACTATGAGTTCCTGAGACACAAGTGACCACATGGCATCGTACCCACCATCACCCTCCTTGTGGTCCAGTGTGTGAGCAGATCAAACTGAGCTGCTTTTATCAAATGTATCCAATAGATTTCCTATCAAGGGTTTGAGTGGAGAAACGTTCCTCAGAGGAGCTGCTGTATTTACTCTGGGGCATTTTATATCTCCAAGGAAAAGATTCATGGAATCCTACAATAACGCAGGTTGGAAGAGACCCCTGAACACCATCTCTGTCCCACTGACCTTTATGGCACCCCAAGGAGTAGCTGATAGATTTGTGCTCACTTGCGTTCATCTCACCACATGCACACACTGGACATGCACATGATGTGTGTGTTTACAACTCATCTGTACAATGAAAACAGGGACTTTTGACCAAGTATTTCATAGAATCATAGAATGTCCTGAGATGGAAGGACCCACAAGGACCATGGAGTCGAACTCCTGTCCCTGCACAGGACACCCCACAGGTCACCCCGTGTGTCTGAGGACGTTGTCCAATCTCTTCTTGAACACTGTCAGGTTGGGGCCATGACACCTCCCTGGGGAGCCTGTTCAGTGTCCAGCACCTCTGGGTGAAGAACCTTTTCCTCATGTCCCAGTGACCCTCCCCTGGCACATGCTTCTTCCATTCCTTTGGTTTCTACCATTGGTCACCACAGAGAAGAGATCAGTACCTTCCCCTCCTTCTCCCCTTGTGAGGAAGCTGTAGCCACCATGAGGTCTCCTTTGAGTCATTTCTTCAGCTCTGATGCTCAGAAACCCCTTGGTTTGCTTTCTGAAGCAGAAAGGAGGAGCCATGACCTGCAGGCAATGGGAAGGGGGATCCTGTCCCTCACACACGGCTCAGGGCTCTTCCTGGGACCGTGGGATGTGGGTGTGCAAGGCCCAGGGAAGGACAACACTGGGACAACAACTTCCAGCTTCCCCATGGGGCTGCAAGGAGGCACCGAGGCCCCAGTGCCATGAGGACAACATGTCTTCTCCTGGGCCTCAGTGGCAGAGACAACTGCCCTGGCCAAGGGGACAGAGACCTGGGTTCTGTGGGTCCCTTCCAGCCTTACAGCGCCCTTTGCCATCTCCACCTCAGGCTGTTCTACACGGTGCTACCCCTGCCCCTCTTACCCTGCAGGCTGCAGACACCCATCTCGCTTCCCCACCTGCTCTCACCCAGCATTTCTGCACCTTCACTGCTGTGTCTGCACCCTCACTGGCTGCTCTTTGGCACACAAACCATGGGCTGATCCAGCTCCCTCAGGGTCATCTCTTGCAACACAGCACTGCCCTTCCAGTGACATTTCTTACTCCTGATATCTAGTCTCCATCTTCCAAGTCACTTTGTGACTTTTTTTCCTCTTTCTTGCTTTTTTTCTGCTACTCAACCATCTCACAAACTGCCCTTCAAGCAGAGAACCCAACCCGTTAGGCTTCTTGTGGTCTTTCACCTCACCAGAGAGAAGTCACCTCGCCATGATCTTCTAAATCCCATGAGTGCTGCTGGCCTTTCAGCTTCTCTGACAGACACGACCATGTCCCTGCCGATGTCCTGTCGTGTTCTCAGGTGGGATGGACATGACAACCCGTCTCTCTTCCTGGGTAAGACCTGTGGGCACTTGAGCAGAGGTTCTTTCCCTTTCCCAGCCATGTCCCTGCTGCTGGGCTGGCACCTCCAGACACAGAACTGACCCCACTGTCCCCTTCACAGCCACAGGATTCTGACTGGATTATGAGTGTCTGAGACTCAGCTGACCTCATAATACCGAACCCATCCATCCCCCTCCCCATAGCGCAGGGCCTGACCAGATAATAGTATGCTTATTGTATCAAATTAAACAAATGTATTTCCCTCTAAAGGTTTGAGTGGAGAAACTTTCTTTGCAGTAACTGTTGTTTTTATGTTGACATCATTTCTATCTCCTCTTCTGCCTCTTTTTTTTTTTTTCTTTTTTTTTTTTTTCTGCAGATATTCTATATTCAAAAACGTGTCCAGAGGAAAGATTCGTTGAATCATAGAGTCAGTCAGGTTTGAAGAGAGCCCTGAACATCTTGTTTCACTCTCCTTCCAAAGCAGGGTGACCAGGTGAGGTTGTTCAAGGTCTTCGCTCAGCTTTGCATCATCTCCATCACAGCAGAGGAGGGAGAATAAAGACCTTCAGCAGTTTTGGCCCAAATGCTGGTCACTGGGGGATGACACACTAACTGCACAGAGGACACTGCATCGCAGATGATATTTGGGCTTAATGTTTCAGTGAACTTCCCACCAAGCACCCACTTCTTCAGCCCAAACACCATCAATCGGGATATAAGGACACCACGGGAGACCATGTCCAAGGCCTGGCACAATTGCATACACACAACGTGCCTGTCTTTCCCCTGCCCAGTTTGGTTTCAAGTCTCTTTCTTGTCCTTCAAGTGCCTGCAGATGGCTGCAGGAGGACTTGTCCCATCACCTTCCCAGGGACAGAGACAAGCTGACCAGCCTGTGATTCTCCCCATTCTCCTTCCTGCCTTTCTTGAAGATGGGTTTGACGGATGCCAGGGCCTCCTCGATTGCACTGTCATTTCGAAAACACAATCCAGAATCACAGGGCAACTGAGGTGAATCTCACTGGGTCAGTGGGGTTTGTTCCCAGAGTCACACACACAAATGTCAGGGTTGTGCCAGGTGTCCATAACTGAGTTGGCTTTGTGGACCCTCATCTGAGGCAGAATCATAGAATCACAGAATACTCTGATAGGAAGAGAGCCTTGGGATCATTGAGTCCAACCATAGCCCAGCTCTCGCACTAAACCATGTCCCTGAGAACCTCGTCTAAACACCTTTAAACCCCTCCAGGGGTGGTGACTCCCCCACTGCCCTGGGCAGCCTGTTCCAATGCCTGACAACCCTTTCTGGGAAATACTTTTTTCCTAATATCCCATCTAAACCTCCCCTGGTGCAAATTGTGGCCAATTCCTCTTGTCCTATCACTTGCTACTTGGGAGAAGAGACCAAGACCCGCCATATTGCAACCTCCTGTCAGGCAGTTGTGGACAGTGAGAAGGTCTCCCCTCAACCTCCTGTTCTCCAGGCTGAACAGCCCCAGCTCCCTCAACCGCTCCTCATCACACTTGTGCTTCAGCCCCTCAGCAGCTTTGTCGCCTCCTCTGCACTCTCTCTAGTACCTCAATGTCCTTCTTGAGATGAGGGGCCCCAAACTGAACACTGGATTCAAGGGGCAGCTTCACCAGTGCCGAGCACAGTGGCACAATCACTTCTCTAGTCCTGCTGGCCACACTATTCCTGATACAAGCCAGGATGCTGGTGGCCTTTTTGGCCACCTGGAAACATTCTGGCTCATATTCAGCCAGCTATCGCTCAACACCCACACATCCCTTTCCACCAGGCAGCTTTACAGCCACTCCTCCCTGAGCCTCTAGCGCTGCCTGGGGTTGTTGTGACCCAAGTGCAGGACCCAGCACTTGGCCTTGTTAAGCCTCAGACAATAGGCCTCAGCCCAACATCCAGCATGTCCAGATCCTTAGGCATGGCCATCCTCATGTCCCACGTCATGAGGAATGGACATGGGGACCTCAGTTCAAGGCAGCACATCCTAGTGCTGCATTCAGGCCTTCATGGAACATGCAAGAATAGCTGATGGTGTCTGTACTGAGTCGGGTTCATCTTATGTACATGATATGCATGCTCATATCTCATCCATACAGTGGAAACATTGGCTTCTGACTTACTCATCCAGTGTCCTTGTGTTGAGGGATGGACAACCTCTCTCAGCTGGGGTGAAGGGCCAGTGCAGGAAAAGGTGGTTTTGAGGGGCTGGTCTGTGGTGACTGTCCTGGGCCAGTTTCCCCAGGTTGTCCCATGAACATGGGCACACACCACCCCTGCTCTGCTGGTGCTTCAGGGCTCTCCCAGGAGGCCTGGCTGGGAGAGGACACTGCTGTGTGCCAGCCCTGCACACTCACACACTTCAGCCGTTCACTGGTATTTTCTTCTCTGGGGCATTTGCCAGTTCAGCCCTCCCACCCCCTCCTGAATTGTGCGACCCCCCTGCCTGCGTTGCTCTCTGATTCCAGGAATCTTTCCCTTGGAAAGGTTTTGGAAGAAGGAAGAGGCGGAGGAACAAGAAAATAAAAATACAGGCAGAGGAGGAGACCTCAAAGGTGTCAAATAAACAGAGCAGTTCTGTGAAGAATGTTTCTCTACTCAAACTGTTAGCAGGAAATCTATTACCAGCTCCCCAAACTCCCTGTTCTGCTCATTGGCCCCTGGGGTTTACAGCACATTTCTTTACATCAGATTCTGCACTGAAGTTTGCACTGATTGTTACAGCTTCTTCGCAGGAATTGCTTCATGTTTCCTTAGAGAACTGGATGTAAACAGGCACCGGGGAATTTTTAATTAGAGGAAACAACAAAGGAAAAAAAAAAAAAAGAAAACACAATAGAACTTAATGATGTTTCTCAGTTCTGTGGTTAAATTAAGCAGTTTCCAGCGAGGTCCATTGCCATAATTGAAGAGTTGCCTGTAGGGAGTAGGAGAGCAACTGCTGAAAGACTTGACCTGCCTGAAGCTCCAAGCAGAGTGAGAGCTGAGAGGCTCTGAATGAGCCAAGAGTGAGAGGTGAAGAACCTCTGGGGAGCGATGGAAAGTGCAAATGTCCAGACAGGCTTCTGAAGAGATGAGTTCAGACACGGGGAGCGGGGTAAGGACAGGTGGAAACTCCTGGATGTGCAGGGGATTAAATACACGTAGTGATAGACAGAGTTCTGGCACTGCAAGCACAGGGAAAGGCCAACGTTTCATCTCCCACAGTCCGTACACATTCTGAAAATTCATATTTGGAAGGATAGAAATTCCGCAGACATTTTATTGGAAATATTGAATTATTTCATCTGATGAAAAAAAGAGTTGGTGGTTTTTCGTTCTTTTTGTTGTTGTTGGTTTGGTTTTCAGTTTTGAGGGGAGTTCTCGGGTTTTTGGGCTGAGCTCCATGGTCTCTCTATAAGCACCCAGTGCAAACCTCGAGAGGCCCCGTGTACCTGAGCTGTTTGCCTGGGACTGGCGGGTATCAGACCAGACTGATAGAGCGATGGTGCTTTCATCATTTACAATTAGTATTCAACACTTGTGCATCTAATTAGATAAGTTTCAGGACTGTAGGTAAAGAGGCAGATATGTGAAGAGCACTTAGAAGATGTGATAGAAGAATATTCCAGTTGGTATCAGAGAATCATAGAATTATTTCAGTTGGAAGAGACCCTCCGTATCATTGAGTCCAACCATAACCTAAATCTAGAACTAAACCATGTCCCTAAGAACCTCATCTAAAGACCATTTAAACCCCTCCAGGTATGGCAACTCCACCACTGCCCTGAGCTGCCTGTTCCAATGCCTGACAGCCCTTTCCAGGAAGAATTTTTTCCTAATATCCAATCTGAACCTTCCCTGGCACAATTTGATGCCATTTCCTCTCATCCTGTCACTTGCTACTTGGGAGAAGAGACTGACACTCTCCATGCTCCAGGCTCCTTTCAGGCAGTTTGGACAGTGAGAAGGTCTCCCCTCAGCCTCCTGTTCTCCAGGCTCAACAGCCCCAGCTCCCTCAGCCACTCCTCGTCACACTTGTGCTCCAGACCCTCAGCAGCTTTGTCACCTCCTCTGCACTCTCTCTAGTGCTTCAATGCCCTTCTTAAGATGAGGGACCCAAACATGACCCAAGGATTCAAGCTGTGGCCTCACCAGCACTGAGAACAGTGGCACAATCACTTCTCTAGTCCTGCTGGCCACACCATTTCTAATACAAGCTAGGAAGCTGGTGCCCTTTTTGGCCACCTGGGCGCATGCTGGCTCATGTTCACCTGCTGTCGATCAACACCCCCAGATCCTTTTCCACCAGGCAATGTTCCAGCCACGCTTCCCTGAGCCTGTAGCGCTGCTTGGGGTTGTTGTGACCCAAATGCAGGACTCGGCACTTGGCCTTGTTAAACCTTAGACAACTGGCCTCAGCCCAATGATCCAGCTGGTCCAGATCCCTCTGTATGGCCTTCCCAACGGCCAGCAGATCAACACTCCCACCCAACTTGGTGTCACCTGCAAACGTACTGAGCTTGCACTTGATTCCCTCGTCCAGATAATTTATAAAGATTAAATAGTACTGAAATAAATACTGAGCCCTGGGGACACGACTTGTGGCTGGACGCCAACTGGATTTGGCTCTTTTCAGCACAATTCTTTGTGTCTGGCCCTTCATCCAGTTCTTTACCCATCACAGATACACCATCCAGGCCATGAGCTGCAGCTTCTCCAGGAGATGCTGTGGGACACGGTGTCAAAGGCTTTACTCCAGTGTAAGGACACAACACCCACAGCCCGTGTGGCGGATTCACTCCCCACGACAGACTTTCCCTCATCTGCTCAGCCGGTCACCTTGTCACGGAAGGAGATCAGGGTGGTCAAGCAGGACCTGCCTTTCATCCAGCCATGCTGATTGGGCCCGATTGCTCGTCTCGAGTGTGTGACCTCACAGTCCTTTCCCAGCCATGTTCCTGCTGTTGGCCAATCCCCTGCAGAGGCAGAAGTGACCTCACAGTGCCCTCCACAGCCATTGGTTCCTACTGGACTATGAGTTCCTGAGACACAGTGACCACATGGCATCGTACCCACCATCACCCTCCTTGTGGTCCAGTGTGTGAGCAGATCAAACTAAGCTGCTTTCATCAAATGTATCTGATAGATTCCTATCAAGGGTTTGAGTGGAGAAACGTTCCTCAGAGGAGCTGCTGTATTTACTCTGGGACATTTTATGTCTCTGCTTCTGCCTGTGATTTTTTGTTCTTCTTCTTCTGTCTATTCTGATGTTAAAGAGCTCTCCAAGGAAAAGATTCATGGAATCCTACAATAACGCATGTTAGAAGAGACCCCTGAACACCATCTCTGTCCCACTGACCTTTATGGCACTCCAAGGAACAGCTGATGGCATTTGTGCTCCCTTGGGTTCATCTCACCACATGCACACACTGGACATGCACATGATGTGTATGTTTACATCTCATCTGTACAATGAAAACATGGACTTTTGACCTAGTATTTCATAGAATCATAGAATGTCCTGAGATGTAAGGACCCACAAGGATCATGGAGCCCAACTCCTGTCCCTGCACAGGACACCCCACAGGTCACCCCGTGTGTCTAAGAACGTTGTCCAGTCTCTTCTTGAACACTGTCAGGTTGGGGCCGTGACACCTCCCTGGGGAGCCTGTTCAGTGTCCAGCACCTCTGGGGGAAGAACCTTTTCCTCATGTCCCACTGACCCTCTGCTGGCACACTCTTCTTCCATTCACTTTGGGACTGTCATTGGTCACCACAGAGAAGAGGTCAGTACCTTCCCCTCCTTCTCCCCTTGTGAGGAAGCTGCAGCCACCATGAGGTCTCCTTTGAGTCTTTTCTTCAGCTCTGGTGGTCAGAAACCCCTTGGTTTGTTTTCTGAAGCAGAAAGGAGAAGCCCTGAGCTCCAGGCAATGGGAAGGGGGATCCTGTCCCTCACACACGGCTCAGGGCTCTTCCTGGGACCGTGGGATGTGGGTGTGCAAGGCCCAGGGAAGGACAACACTGGGACAACAACCTCCAGCTTCCCCATGGGGCTGCAAGGAGGCACCGAGGCCCCAGTGCCATGAGGACAACATGTCTTCTGCTGGGCCTCAGTGGCAGAGACAACTGCCCTGGCCAAGGGGACACAGACCTGGGTTCTGTGTGTCCCTTCCAGCCTTACAGCGCCCTTTGCCATCTCCACCACAGGCTGTTCTACACGGTGCTACCCCTGCCCCTCTTTCCCTGCAGGCTGCAGACACCCATCTCGCTTCCCCACCTGCTCTCACCCCAGCATTTCTGCACCTTCACTGCTGTGTCTGCACCCTCACTGGCTGCTCTTTGGAACACAAACCATGGGCTGATCCAGCTCCCTCTGGGTCACCTCTTGCCCCACAGCCCTGCCCTTCCTCTGACATTTCTTACTCCTGATATCCAGTCTCCACTTTCCAAATTGCACTTCGTGACGTTTTTTTTCCCTCTCCTGCTTTTTCCCACTACCAAGGAAAGCTCAGCCACCTTGTAAACTGCTCTTCAAGCAGGGAAAACAACACATTATGCTTCTTGAGGTCTTTTACCTGACCAGAGAGAAGTAACCTCACCATGATCTCCTAAATCCCATGAGTGCTGCTGGCCTTTCAGCTTCTCTGATACACACGACCATGTCCCTGCTGCTGTCCCGTCATGTTCTCAGGTAGGATGGATGTGACAACCTGTCTCCAAGGCCTCTTCCTGGGTAGGATCTGTCATACTTAGGCTGAGGTTCTTTCCCAGCCGTGTCCCTGCTGCTGGGCTGTCACCTCCAGAGACAAAACTGGCCTCACTGTCCCCTTCACAGCCACATGATTCTGACTGGATTATGAGTGTCTGAGACACATGTAACCTCATAATACCACAACCATCCATTCCCCCTCCTTAGCACCCAGGACCTGACAAAGGCAGAAGCACATTCCTATACCTGCCCCTCTTTCCCACAGGCTGTAGACACCCATCTCACTTCCCCGCCTTGTTCAAATTTGTCAAATATATTTCCTATTCACAATGTAAGTGAAAAGCACTCCTCACTGGAACTGCTCTTTTTTATGTTAGCACCTTCTATATCTCTATACCTATTCTCTCTCCAGAAACCTCTCCAAGGCAAAAATTCTGTCAAACCACAGAATAACTCAGGTTTGCAGAGAGCCCTTGTCTCACTCTTCTTGTCTCACTCTCCTGCTCAGGGTGAACCAGGTGAGGTTGCTCAAGGCCTCCACACAGGTTTGCATCATCCTCAAAGGCACTGAAAGTGCTCTCTGATACATCATAGAAGGGGAGAATAAAGATGTTCAACAGTGTTGTCCAAGTGCTGGTCACTGGGAGATTACAGCAGTATCTGGCTGCACACAGGACTTTGTACCACTGATGATATTTGGGCTTGATGTTTCAACCAACTTCCCACCCAGCATCCACTTCGTGAGCCCCATCAGCACCACTCTGGCCAGAAGGAGACCATGGCTGAGCCTTGCAGACGCCCTGTACACAACATGCCTTTCCTTCCCCTGTCCATTTGGGTTCAGCAATCCCTTCCTTGTCCTTCACATTCCTGGAAATGGCTGCAGGAGGCTTGTCCCATCCCCTTCCCAGGGAGGGAGGTAGGGTGGCCAGTCTGTTATTCTCCCCATTCCTGTTTGTGCTCTTCTTGAAGATGGGACTGAGTTCTGCATTTTTTAAGGACCCCAGAACCTCTCTGGTTTCTAGGGCACTTTTGAGAGCACAATGTGGAATCAAGGGCAAGGGTGATGTAGCAGACAAGAGCACTTGCAGTGATTCTGTCCAAAGCAGCTGAGATGAATCTCACTGATCCAGGGGGGTTTGTTCCTGGAGTCACACACAGAAATGTCAGGGTTCTGTGAGGTGTCCACATCAGAGCTGGTCTCAGGACTCCTTATGCACCCAGGGATCTTCAGAGACAGAGTCTGTCCCTTTTACACACAGAGGCAGGAGTCACACTGTCCCTCTGGCCTCCTGTTGCCACTCCAAAGAGACAGGAGACACCTCATCCCTGTGGTGTGTCACCTGCTCTGCACTCATCTGAGATGTCCAACATCATGAGGAATGGACATGGAGACCTCAGATCAACGATGCATATCCCAGTGCTGCATTCAGGTGGTTTCCCAATGTGATGTGACCTCAAGCCACTCTATGTGCCACGGACCTTCATGGACCCCAAGGAATAGTTGATGGTGTTTATGCTCGCTCACATTCATGTCACCTCAGGTACATGATGTGAGTGCTCACATCTCATCTGTACAAAGCAAATAGGGACTGCTGAACTATTCATTGCGTGCCCATCCATGGAGGGAAGAACAACCTCTGTGCGTGAGAAGCCAGTGCTGTGAATGGTAGTTGTGAAGGGCCAGTTGATGATGATTGACCTGAGGCTCCTTCTATGGGGTGTCCAGTGCACAGGGGCACAGCCCAGCCCCTGCTCTGCTGGTCCTGCAGGTCTCTGGCAGGAGCCTGGCTGTGAGAGGACACTGCTGTGTGCCAGCCCTGCACACACACACTGTTCAGCTGTACCCTGGCGTTTGCATCTGTGGCCACTTTCTTGGGCATGTTCTAGAAGAACTGCCACACAGCAGGACGGTGACCAAGTTGCCAGAGCACTCAGGCCTTGCACCAACACCAGGGATGAGAAGGAGAGTGTGGGAGTGGAACCAGAACAGCTCTGGAAGAACAAGCGCTGCTGCTCCCTGGCCAGGCTACCAGGATGGACTCTTTTCCCCTCCTCCCATTGACAAAGAGATAGTCCCTGCAGCTCAAAATAGGCCTTGGAGGAAGAATCTCAGAGAAAAAAAGTAACAGCAGAGACCTTTATTTTGCAGAGAGCATGGCTTCATATTTATACAGGCAGTGGGTTTGAAGAACAACAGACAATAAATTAGAAAGGGGATGAGAAAAATATCATGATTTATTAAAAAAAAAAACCAACACCACCACCACACACACACACAGAAGTCTGGGCCTCTAATGAGTTACATTAAAACTGTTATCTCTCAAAGAGCAGATGACGGACACTTTATTATTTGTGAAAAGCATCCCGCCACTAGTTTATTCAGGGCATCCTTGAGCTCCTGGTTCCTCATGCTGTAGATGAGGGGGTTCACTGCTGGAGGCACCACCGAGTACAGAACTGACACCACCAGGTCCAGGGATGGGGAGGAGATGGAGCGGGGCTTCAGGTAGACAAACATGACAGTGCTGAGGAACAGGGAGACCACGGCCAGGTGAGGGAGGCAGGTGGAAAAGGCTTTGTGCCGTCCCTGCTCAGAGGGGATCCTCAGCACGGCCCTCAAGATCTGCACATAGGACACCACAATGAACACAAAACAGCCAAATGCTAAACAGACACTGACCACAATAAGCCCAAGTTCCCTGAGGTAGGAGAGTGAGCAGGAGAGCTTGAGGATCTGGGGGATTTCACAGAAGAACTGGCCCAGGGCATTGCCCTTGCACAGGGGCAGTGAAAATGTATTGGCCGTGTGCAGCAGAGCATTGAGAAACCCAGTGGCCCAGGCAGCTGCTGCCATGTGGACACAAGCTCTGCTGCCCAGGAGGGTCCCGTAGTGCAGGGGTTTGCAGATGGCAACGTAGCGGTCATAGGACATGACTGTGAGGAGATAAAACTCTGCTGAAATGAAAAACAAAGACAGAAAGACCTGCGCAGCACAACCTGAATAGGAAATGGCTCTGGTGTCCCAGAGGGAATTTGCCATGGACTTGGGGACAATGGTGGAGATGGCGCCCAGGTCGAGGAGGGCGAGGTTGAGCAGGAAGAAGTACATGGGGGTGTGGAGGTGCTGGTCCCAGGCTATGGTGGTGATGATGAGGCCGTTGCCCAGGAGGGCAGCCAGGTAGATGCCCAGGAAGAGCCAGAAGTGCAAGAGCTGCAGCTCCCGTGTGTCTGTGAACGGCAGGAGGAGGAACTGGGTGATGGAGCTGCTGTTGGACATTGGCTGCCTGTGGGCATGAGGACCTGTCATAGGAGGAAAAGATAGTGAAGGTTTAGATGAGGCTTCTCTGGGAATCATCAAAACCATTTCCCACAGACGCTCCCACCCTGTCACACAAAGAGACACTTTTCTTTTTCCAGGAGATCGTCCTGGCTGAGCCCTCGTCGGTGCTTGATGAGTGTGCAATGAAGAGCAGGGTCTCTGCCCAGGGGCTCCTGAGGAGTCAGCCTGGCCCTGTGTGATCGGGTGGGCAGGGGCCAGTCCTGGGGTTCAGCTTTGTCAGCTGGAACCGCTCCTGGTGCAGAAGGGACTGTCAGCATCTGTACCCCCAGGCCTGAGAAACTGACTTTGAGAGGTTTGGTGTTTCTACAGCTGCTTCTCCCCTCCCACCCTGGAGAGTGTTCTTGGGTGTCAGAAACCCTCAGCATTTCTGCTGCACTCAGGGGGAACAGAGCGAGTCCTGCGAGACCAGAGGGTGCCTGTGGGTCAGTGCAGAGTGAGGGCAGCTGCTCTGTCCCTCTGTCTTGCTCCAGCTGCCCTGGGCTGGCACCTTTCTGAGATGGGGGCTGATCACACTCCCATGTTACCCTGAAAAGCCACCAGGCACTGCTGAGGGCAGAGGGATCCACCTCAGACCATGACAGGTCTCACCCTTTCCTAAGGTCTCAGCACCCAACGTTTAGCCCAAGACACACACAGCTCATTCCCCAGCCCCACAGACTGCATTGCCCACAGCCCACAGGTCAGAGCAAAGCTGGGACACGTGTGCCCATGGACACACCTGCAGGAAAGGACCCACAAGATCAGGCTGTGACTCTGCAGCTGAAACTGCCATCCCCAGAGAGCTTGACAGCAAGAACAAGATCCCAACAGCAGTGACCCAGAGCAGGGGAGCAAGAAGGAGAATGCGGTGAGGGTGGGTGTGAGAGAGGCCAGGGCAGAGGCAGCCGGGCACTCAGACAGCGTCACCCTTCCCCAGCTGTGCAGCACCTCCCAGACACCAACACTGCCGGGCAGCTGCTCTCAGCCCCTGTGCTCTGCAGAGGAACTGGAGCTCTGGCTGCACAGGAGCTGCTTCATGCCTTGGAGCCCCCGGCCCTGAGGGCAGAGGCTTTGCTGGGTGGGACAGGAGGCCAGGGGGCTGCTCACAGGAGGGATCTGCACTGCAGGGGATCACAGGCACTTTTCTCTCTTCTCCCTCCCATAACCATTCCGGGTTTGGTTTCCTCTCCTTTCTGATCATTTCCCTGCTGCCTGGAGATTCTCCCCTGGGAGGTGTTTCCCTGTCCATGTCTCTTCCCTGTCAGTGCTCACAGACCATCCCACCCTCTGTGCCCTCCCCCTGGCCCTACAGATCCTGCCTGTTCACAGGGCACTGCCTGGGGGCATCTTCCTGTTTGCAGGCTGGAAAACAGGACAGGTCAGACTAAGGCTGACGGGTCCAGCCAAGGTGATGCAGGTGCTGTGCACAGGCAGAGGGGTGGGGAAGGGATGTCATGAGCCTTCTGGCAGATGGACTGATCACTCAGAGTTGCAGTTCAGGAGTCTCAGTGACTTGTTTAAGCATGAGAGCTCATTTTCATTTTATCCTTTCCTGCACCCCCCACCCCTTGGGAGAGGAAACTGAAAAGACAGGCTCAGGAAAGCTCCTTATCTGTCTGGCAATCCTTGCATTGATCTTCTCCTTGAGGCATCCCCTTGAAAAAACCTGGGGGTGATCTGGATGTGTGAGCAACCCTGACCCACACAGCACCCTCTCCACAGCAGAGGCACCTTTCTTGCCCAATAGGGTTTGCTCCTTCCACCACATCTTCTCCCCTCAGTGTTGCTGGGATCTCCCGGGCAGGCTGAGCGCTGACCCTGGCAGGCGGCAGAGTCCCTGCCCGGCACAGCCCTGGGGTGCAGGGACCCTGCTCTGCAGGACAGCCCTGGGCACCCCTGCCTGCACATTTACATTTACACCCCACAGCCACCCTGGGGAGAACACAGCATTCACGTCTTGTCACTCTGACAGTGCAGAAGGCAATCCCTGTTCTGCAGCACATCCTCTCCTCTGATCAGAGAATCTCTGAGAGCTGTACTTACGTCTCTCGCAGGCTCTGCAATGTGACAGCTTTCTGAGATCCTACCAAGATTTGCAGATGTAATGCCCTGTAGCCACAGGCTTCATATCTATGAAGATTTCTCTCCAAGTGACATCTCAGCATCCTTCCACCCCAGACTGTGTTTCCTTCTCTGTGCCCGGCTCCTGTGCCCTCGGTGCTGCAGGCAGAGCCCTCAGCCCTGCTGCGTGTGCAGAGGAGCTGCTCCTGGGCAGAGCTGTCTCTCTGCAGCGCTGCCGCTGCCATGAGCTCCCTGTGTCCCAGGAGCCCAGCCCAGCTCAGCAGCACAGGAGCAGCCCTTGATGTCCCTTTCTCTGTCCCCTCTGGGCTCCTCCAGGTGTCCCTGGGGATCCAGGGGCACATCCTTTCAAACAACCCGAAGTAATCAGTGATGTTGATTCTCTCTCCTCTTCAGAGACACATCATTGTGTTCTTTGTATTAAACAATGAATTAGTATGAGAATCAACTTTTCTTGTCCCATCATTGGACAGGACACCAGGAATATTACAGCAAAGGATCTAATTCCTCCAAGCCAGGGGAGGAATATCTTCAGTTGAATGAGTTTAGGCATTTTATTCTGCTTTTACACTCCTAGGTCTAGAGAGACACTCATCAGTCTTTGGCCATGTCATGTCTGTGCTCTGATTCAAAGCCTTTGCACACATGGGCTCTTGGACACTTGGTACCAGGTTTCTTGTGCAGGTCAGAGCTGGGCTGGTGCCACAGCTGGGGTGGTTCAGCCCAGATGTGAGGCAATGTCCTCAACCAGGGACCTGACTGGGGGAGCTGGAGCTGTCAGTGCTGCAGGCAGAGCTGTGACACGGATGGAATGAACTGCCAGGCAGGGTGGCAGGAGTGAGTTCATCTGGTCTCAAGGACAGCAGCCGCCAAGCACACCAACAGCCCAGGTCAGAACTCAGTCCAGACCTGTAAGGCAATTCAAGGCCCCCATAATGAGCTGTTACTACTGCAGGAACACTTAAAGGATGTTAAAGACACTGTGTGGACACTGATGAATTTAATAAGAGGTGAGAATCCCTATGTCCTCTTGTTCTCCCTCTTCACCAGCAAGGTCTCTGAGATCTCTGTGGCTGGAGTCAGAACAACCAGCAGTGGATGTGGATCAAGTCAGGGGTCACTGGAACTAACACAATCCTCTCCAGTCTATGGGACAGCAGGGGCAGCATCCCAGGAGCTGGGACAGCAGGACGATGTCACAGTGAGGCCACTCTCCCCCATCTTGGAAAGCTCATGGAGACTGGGGGGACTCCCTGACCACTGGCAGCTCTCACACAGTGTGTGCACTTTTCAAAATGGCCAGTGGGTGAGCAGGGGAACTAAGGGCTGTGCCCCAGAGCGTGTCCACTGGGACCCCATTTCTGGGTGTCTGGAAGAGAAGGTGATGGGGTTTGCCCAGGGTGGGTTGTGCCTGTCCATCCTCTTTGCTTTCTGTGAGGAAAGGACAGGGTTGTGGATGTGGGGAGAACATCAATGGCCCGTTACCTGGAAGTCAGCAAGGCATTCAGCATCATCCCCCACAACATTCTTGTGTCCAACGTAGGATATTATGACCTGTGTCAGTGTGTGAGTAGATGGGTAAAACCAATCCGGATGGTTGGGCTTGGAAAGGGGCTGTAAAAAGGGAGAAACTTTCCAGTCCTGAGGACAGTCCAGCACTGGAAGCTGTTTCCCAGGAGTGCGCACCCACTCTGTCCCAGAAAGTGACCAAGATGTGTTTGGATAAAGCCCTGAGTAATCTGGTCTGACCCTGCTGTGAGCAGGAGGTTGGTCAAGACACCTGCCGAGGTCCCTTTGAGCCTGAATGGCACTGTCCTTTCATCCCCTTCATGTTTTCAATTTAGGGACAGCTCTCACGTGCTCCCTGAACACAGGAATAATTCACATGTGCAGGGCTGCTTTACAAGTGCTCCCAAACAGTCCTGACCACAACTTTTGCATTCCTTTTCATTTGCCCCAACCCAGGGTCTAACGCCCTTGTAGAAAGAACAGCCCCCCTTGTTAATCTTTTCAGAGCAGGTTGCTCAAGAGGTGTCAGCCTCCATGTACAGAGTCTGCACAGCAGCCAGACACAAATCCATCATCATAGAAATGAAGACGAGGCACTTGACCAGCTCCTTGCACCCAGATATCAGTGTGACATGTCTGCTGAGATTCCTGGGAACACCTGAACTGTAAGAGCAGAGCATGTGAGCCCTGGTTGGGTATCCTGGCTTGTCTCCTGACCCATGTGGTGCTTCAGGCTGTGAAGAGAATCAAAACCAGCCATTGCACTGGGGTAGTTCCATTTTACATGTGTCACACGGAGCAGATGAAGGGAGTTCAGAACTCCAGACTCTGCTGCACGGTTGGAACTGCAGAGACTGGAAATGCAGGTGACAGTGTGTGTCAGTGCACACACATAAAGATTCTGGCCTCCTTTGGGCCTTTGTACTGACCTGGGATCTGTTCCTTGGCCTTCTTTGTCTCAAAAGTAAACTGTTCTCCTATGGAACCCCCACAACACACCACATAAGAAATAATTAAAAAGTAGAAAAATAATGAAAGAAGCACAATTTTGGGGTAATTCTGTCCAAGAGGTGTACTCTTTAAATAATTAGAACAAAAAAGAAGTGAGAGAAAAAGCATTGTTCTAAGAACTTCTTTCAAGACACTACTGCTGAGGTGTAGTAGATGCTTAGAAAAGCAAGAATGACTGTTCAGACTGAAATTAAAGAGATTTAGGTCATCATGATCATCAGTGAGAATAAGGAGTTCCCTGTTACTGTTACTAGTGCCAGCACCACTGTTCACAAACATCCTTCAGAGCATCTCCATTGTTCCTGGGCTCCAAAGCTCATCCTGCTCAGAGTTTGACAGGATTGCTGCAAACCCCTGAGACCCAAATCTCTACAACTGTCTCTGCTCAACAGCCTCTTACCCCAGGAAGGGGAAAACTGCCACTGCAGACACCAACCCAGTGCCCAACCTGCTTGGAGAGCCGGGACAGTTGTGCCACACAACAGCAGCCTCTGGGGGAACCTGGAGGTGATGGAACTGAAATGGTTTCAACCCAAATCAGAGAATCAGAGAATCATGGAATCATTTAGGCTGGAAAAGACCATTAAGAACATGGAGTCCAACCGTAAATCAAACATTGCCAAGTCCACCACTAAACCATATCCCTAATCGCCACATCTCCATGTCTTTTAAACACCTCCAGCAATGGAAGCTCCAGTCCTGAGCTGGCAGGACACCACTGGCTGCATTGGACATAAGATACTGGTCATGGCTGGGAGTTCAGCCCTCGCTGGCAGAATGTCTCACACCCTCACTGAGGAGGGCAGGGGGCTGGGAGATGGGAGCACGTTTCAGTTTCCAGATCCCAGCACAGAGCCCAAACCATCCTGCCCTTGGACTCTGGATCCCATTTCCTGAGATGAAAGCTGGTGGGGCTTCTGTGGATAATCATGTTAAAAGGCATGAATAATCCTTTAGGTGTTTGTGTAATTTGTCTAGGAATGTCAGTTGTATATGCTTCTATTGACATATCTATAAAATAGTACTCTGCATCTGTGGTAGCCTTTCTGGCAATGACAATTGAATAGGTATTTGCACTATAAGGCTCCATACCCCATCCACAAGCACACATCTAAGTGGTTCAGATGAAGGGTGGTCTGGCAAACGTCACCCTTTGTGTCCCCAGGTGATGGACACTGCTCATGTGCCTCTGCAGAGAGTGGCAGGAGCTGGATCCCCTTCTCGGGACAGACTCCTTCCAGGAGAGACACAGACACAGGGGGAACTCATCAGGGCTTTACGGCATTTCACTCAGCATCAGTTTTGACATATTGGGTGCTGTCCTGTGACTGCCCTTTCTGCACAAATGATCATACAAACACAACCATTTAGTGAGACATGATCATAAAGGGGCTGTTATGGACAAGAAAGCTCACCATGAACTCTGGAGGGAGCGAGGAAGTTCATAATAAGCACCAGGAAGAACCAAGAAGCTCAAGGCCTCTTCTGAAGAGCGGGAGGCCTGAGCAGCCGTGATTGGCCATTGTAGGTGTGGGAGAGGGTCAGGGCATGTCAGGGAGAAGCAATGAGATGGCTGATGGCTTCAGTGAACCCTTCCAGCCATGTCTGAGCCCAGAAATGGAAAGCAGTTGATGTCTGCAGGTGGAGGAGGAACAGGAGGAAGATTTTGCTGGGAATACGGAAGGAAGAAAGGCCTCTCTTGGGCTAATCATGTATGGCAGTGCCATTTGCATGCTGTGGGCATGGCTGTGCCTGGGAGATGGGGAACGGCTGCTGCTGGGGTGGCTGTGCTCAGTCATGGCCCATGAGCTGACCCTGCTCTGCTCCTCTCTTACACTGCCCACACTTGGATGGTCCTCAGGAATCATCCTGAGCCTGGTGGATCCATGAACCTCCTGGAGTGATGGGTATGGATCCAAATAGGGGATTCAAGCAAGTGTGGGATTGGGACACTGAGGTGACTGGTGACCATTGCCAGGTGTATGAAAGAAGCTGGATGAGTTGTGAGGAACTCACAGGCATTTCCAACTCCACAGAAAACAAGACCCTTGTAGTTAAAGCAACAGCACTTGACATAAACACCACCCCCAAAACACAAAACACTCACCCTGACCACAGGAAAAGCCTTGAAAAACATTTGAGAAAAATCTACCAGGTCCCAGGTTCCAGTGCTCAGCCATTCTGGTGATGAACAAGCATCAAGGGCTGACATGGCACCAGAGCCACCTCCACATGGCCCTCACCACCTGGAACCAGTGTCTCCAAGTCTTTCCTTCAGCAGCCTCCAGGGACAGGGACCTGCACTGGTTGTTTCCTTCACAGCTGTGTCAGTGATGGCTCTTCATGGGGTCCAAACACCCTCAGAAACTTGGGGTTTGCTTCTGCCTTTCACTTCACTAGAGGTTTGTTCATTCTCTCAGTAGCTGCAGTTCAGGATCATGGCAGCAGAGGGCTCATTAACATTTAAAATGCTCTTAGAAGCCAAGGGTCTGTGCATCATTATCCTAAAGGCTTCAAGTCTGGTGTGGATGATTAGGGGGATTTCAGGAATAGCCAAACAGAGAGCATTTGCATAATAAATAGCAATAAAGCCAAATTTCTTCTATTCCCTTCCCTGCTCGCCCTTCCCTCCCTTTCCAGAACAGGTGGTATCAGCAGACTCCAGTTCATATCAATATGGAGTGTCTCCTGATAAAGACTGAATATGTCAGAAAAGTGGGTGCCTAAATCACCACTTGAATGAGGAGATAGTCCAGAACACCTCAGGAGGAGTCACACTCCTCTGGATCAAAGGTGGGTGTCCCTGGCAGTCTCAGGTGCCACAGCACAGCGATACTTGTGTTCAGGAGCTCGTCAAGTGACCCATCTCCTGTTCTGTAACGGTGTCTGAGTTTGCTCAGGTCACCCCTGACTTGAGCCCCATCCACTGCTGGGTGTTCTCCAGACTCCTGCCTTCAGGAACAAAGGCCCAGGAGACCTTGCTGGTGAAGATGGAGGCAAAGAAGCCATGAAGAACCTCAGTCCTTTCTGATTCTACTCTTATGAACTTCAGCAGCAGGTCTATTTAACCCTGGTCTATTCTTTTTTGGTAAGGAAGCTGTATCAGCTCATCTTGCTGCCCTCAGCCTCCCCTGCAGGTATCAAGTCCAGGGCAGCTTTGCCATCATCCCCACATCCATGGACAAGGTTTCTAAATGCCTCCTTTGCAGCTTCCCCTGCTCCCACCTCTGTGTGCTGCCTTTGTGCCCTGGAGCTCCATCAGTTCAGAGGAGCAGCCTCACGAGATAAATGCTTTTGTTCATGGGTACTTGGAGAGATCATTCTTGTGCTTGGAGCAGCCTGTCCTGTAAGGATTATCAGATTTCCTGAGCTCCTTCACCCTGCAGATCTACTTCCATGGCACCACTTTGCCCACCATCCCCCATTATGTCCAAGTCTTCTCCTCTGGAGCCCACCAGCCTGTGCTCTGCTGCTGGCCTTCCTCCCTCCCCTCTGGTGCCTGGGACCCCACTGTGTCCTGGTCACAACAGCCAAGGTGGACACTGATGTTCACATCCCTCACCAGCTCTTCCTTGTTTCCCAGTTCCAGATCCAGTTGAGCATCACTCTCATTGGCCCACAATGCAGACACGTTAAGCAGTTGGCCCAAGATCCTTTGGACTGATGGCACTTGCCACTTTGCCAGGCCAGTTAATGTCAGAGCAATTACAGTTCCCCATAGGAACCTGCTCATTGACTGGTGACTTCCTCCTTGAGTCGCTGACAGAAGATCTTGTCCATTTCTTCTACATGATCGTGTAGTTTGTAACACCCTACACATTGTCACTCTCTATTGGGTTAACATGACAAACTCTTGGAACTGGGGATGACTGTGGGTGTGCTACAGCTGTCACCTCTCTGAGAAGACAACAGGAGTTTGACCAATGTCAGACAGAGCCGATTTCAGCTGCTCCAAGATGGACCCACTTCTTGCCAAATCTGAGCCACTCAGTGATGCTGGCAGCACCTCTGGGATATTGTATTTGAGAAAGGGTAAAAAACGCTGCACAACAGCAGGTGGGAGAGAGGAGGGAGGAGATGGGAGAGAAAAGCACTGCAGACACCAAGGTCATATCCCACAGGACCCAAGCAGGTCCCTCAGCAGGCCAAAGCTTGCTCTCCTGAAATCCTGCTCTTGGCCTTGTTCTCATCTCCCAGGAGCCTCAGCTCCACTTTCCCATCCCTGACTGTTCCATCCTGACCAACTCTTTCTGGTTTGTAAGTGTGAAGTCCCACAGGGCACCTCACCCCACTGACTCCTCAGTCACCCGTGTCAGGAAATGTTGTCAATGAGCTCCAAACCCTCCTGGATAGCCGGTACCGTACAGATATTGGGATATCTCAGGTCTGCCATGAGGACACGGCCCTGGAAACATGAGGCTTCTTTCATTTGTCTGAAGGAGGCCTCATCTCATTCCTCTTCCTCATCAGTGAGTCAGTAGCTGATGTCCACCCACCAAAACACAGCCCATGTTGTTCTGCCCTCTCATGCTGACTCCTCAACCTTCAGCTGACATTGTCTGTCCCCAGGCAGAGCTCCACGCATTCCTGCTGCTCTCTCATATGAAGGGAAACTTCAAAGTCCAGACCTCTGACATTATGAGTATCAGACGCCCAAGGCCCCACAGTTTCTCCAGAAGATGGTATTTGTAGTGCCCTTCAACTCCACATCCTGGTATCTTGGGAGAGACACCCTTATCAGGATAAACCATCTGCACGCAAACATTATGAGCTGAACAAATAGAGCTTCAGTCAAGGGAGAGTGCAGACCTTGAGAAAATCTGGTGTTCGCCCATCAGAAAGCTCTAAAGATTTAAAAAGGGAAGTGACCAGTTCTGTATCGGGGCAGGAGAACAACCCCATCGATCAGGACAGAGCAGGACCTGACACGCTGAGCAGTGACCCTGAGGAGAAGGGCCTGGGCACTACAAGGTCCCCACACCAGCCCGTGGTGCACGCTCACCATGAACAAGGCAGCTGCACACGGGGCTGCATGAGGAGGAGCGTGGGGACCCGGACACCTGCAGTTCTCATCCCATTCGGTTCAGCACTGGTGTGACCCACACACACGGGTGTGTGCCAGTGTGCGGCTTCCCAGTTTGGAGAAGCAGGGAGGAACTGGAGAGTGCAGGGCTGTGCCAAGGCAGGTTCAGCACCTTGTGCACATGGTGTGGGGTGCTGAGGGACCTGGGCTGCTTTGGCCCAGCAGCGCTGGGGAGGCTGCAGCAGTGCAGGAGTAGCCTGAGAGTGCTTGAAGGGCGGTTTCAGAGGTGGAGGATGTTTCTCCACAGTGGGAAAGAGCATGAGAAAGAAATAATGGCCAAAGTGCAGCTGGGGAGGTCCAGGCTGGACATGAGCAGAAAGGAACGTGATGGAAGGGCAGTGCTGTGGGGGAGCAGGTCAGCAGAGGGAGTCTGCATCAGCCCAAGGCTTTGTGCTTCAAGGACCAGCTGGGGAGGATGGAGAGATCTCAGCAAAGGAAGGAAGATGCTCAGACAGGAGCAAGGTGGGGCAGCAGGGGGGATGTCTCCAGCCTGCAGGGACAGAGGTGCAGGGGATGCCACAGCACAGGACAGGCTGTCGTGGAGATGATCACGGGATGTAAAGAGGCTGAAAGCCCCACCAGACATGAGCTCCTTCTCCCCTTGGCTCTGGCTGTTGTCTGCACCTCTGATGCCTGTGAGGAGACACCTTGTCCTTCCAGCACAGGGGCCTCATGGCCTCCTTGTCCCCAGCCAGGAACCTGGGAGGGGTGGGACCATAGTCCTGCCCTTGGCCTTGCACAGCCCCACATCACACTGTCCCAGGAAGGGCCCTGGGCAACGTGGGAGGGACAGGATCTGTCTTCCTAGGGCTGGGGATCAGAGCTTGGCCCTTTGGTTAATGAAACACATCCAGGTTTACTGGTTATCAGAGAGAACTTCACCTTGCTTTTCCTGACCTGTCATTCTGCCTCCAGTTTTCTTCTCTAACCAGATCCTAGGAACAGTTTCTCAGTTGTGTCCCTCAGTGTGACCCGTTAACGCTACAAGAAACTTTGGAGTTTACATCTGAGTTTGACTTCTTGAGAAGTTTCTTCAGCTTCCCCTCAGGGTCTGAGGTCCATGGACTCAGCACCAAACCCACCAGAGGGGTCATTGAAGCGCCTTGGGCTGCTCCTGTGCTGCTGAGCTGGGCTGGGCTCCTGGGACACAGGGAGCTCATGGCAGCGGCAGCGCTGCAGAGAGACAGCTCTGCCCAGGAGCAGCTCCTCTGCACACGCAGCAGGGCTGAGGGCTCTGCCTGGGGATCTCGGGAGACGAGCAAGGCAGAGAGAGATTAAAGGTGGTCAGGACTGGGAGGATGACTGAGAGCTCACTGGAGGAGAAACCTTTGCAGCCCTCGCCATGGTAAGTCTCTGGGTGCAGGGCAGTGCAGCTGTAGCTCCTGGAGGCATCTCCTGAAACTGGCACAGGCACAGCTTGTGGGGTCTGTAAGGACGGGGCTCTTGTCAGGCCATGTTGAACAGCTGTGAAGCCGGGTGAGCACCCAGGGGTGCCCAGGGCTGTCCTGCAGAGCAGGGTCCCTGCACCCCAGGGCTGTGCCGGGCAGGGACTCTGCCGCCTGCCAGGGTCAGCGCTCAGCCTGCCCGGGAGATCCCATGGCAGCAGCTGTGGGTGGAAGGAGCGACCCCCGGCAGGGCAGGCAGGGAGCTTGTGGGGTTGAAGGGGGCTGTGTGGGTCAGGGCTGCTCAGAGATCCAGATCCCCCCACAGACATGGCAGAGGGTCCTTCTGAACAACAACATCGAGACAGGAACAGCTGCAAGGGAAGGAGTCTGTTCTTTCAGTTTTCCACTCTTGCTCGTCTGGGTGTGCAGTGGGAGATGGGGATTTATTTCTCTCTTTGGAGCAGACACTGAGACCCCAGTTCTCGTTAGGACGTGTCTGAGCTGCTCCTGAGCCCCTGCACACACAGAGCTGCCCCTGGGCAGTGCCAGGAGGTGTGAGCAGGACAGAGCTGAGCACACAGCGGGTGGGACGGGGTCTGTGACACTGACAGGGAGACCAGGGACAGAGACACAGCTGCAGGCAGCACAGACATGGGCAGGGAGAGTTAACTGCTACCAGAAATGCTGGGGATGGGATTTAGGAACCTCTCTCACGTGCTCTCGATTGCAGACACATTTCCCAGTGCAACCCCTGGTCTCCTCTCCTCCCCAGCAGACCCTCTGCCCCAAAGCCATGGGGTCCAGGTCACGAGTCTCCACCTCAGCAGCTGGACCTCCAGGTGAAGGGTTCCTGGAACGTGGTACTCAAAAAAGGTGCTAAAAGTACTTGCTCTCCAGTGTCATCATGTGAGTGGCAGCAGCACAGCCGGGTCAGGAGAAGGTTCCACAGCATGCCCATCTGCCTTTCTGTCCTTGCTTTATCTTCTGGTAGCACTGCAGTGTCCTTCCCTGTTTCTCCACCTGTTTCTGGTGCTCTTGCTCTCTGGGGTTGGTGTGCGAGTGTCGGTCACTTATTGTTCTGACACCAACTCAGGGGTCTTGCCCCAGAGCTGTGTTGATGGAAACCAGATGACCAAGCTGCATTTTAAACTGTGATGAAATGTTTTTCCCACTTCATAGACAAAGAGAATGAGCTGAAACATCCCTCCATCAGGGAGGGGGTTTTCCATGAGAAACAACATATTTTCCCCAGAGAAGTCTCCCCTAACTTGTCACTGTCTTTCCTCCTTGCACAGGTCGTCATGCCCACAGGCAGCAAATGTCCAACAGCAGCTCCATCACCCAGTTCCTCCTCCTGCCGTTCACAGACACACGGGAGCTGCAGCTCTTGCACTTCTGGCTCTTCCTGGGCATCTACCTGGCTGCCCTCCTGGGCAACGGCCTCATCATCACCACCATAGCCTGGGACCAGCACCTCCACACCCCCATGTACTTCTTCCTGCTCAACCTCGCCCTCCTCGACCTGGGCTCCATCTCCACCACTGTGCCCAAATCCATGGCCAATTCCCTCTGGTACACCAGGGCCATCTCATACTCAGGATGTGTTGCACAGCTCTTTACGTTTTCCTTCTTGATAGTAGCAGAGTATTTTCTTCTCACCGTCATGTCGTACGACCGCTACGTTGCCATCTGCAAACCCCTGCACTACGGGACCCTCCTGGGCAGCAGAGCTTGTGTCCACATGGCAGCAGCTGCCTGGGCCACTGGGTTTCTCCATGCTCTGCTGCACACGGCCAATACATTTTCACTGCCCCTGTGCAAGGGCAATGCCCTGGGCCAGTTCTTCTGTGAAATCCCCCAGATCCTCAAGCTCTCCTGCTCACACTCCCACCTCAGGGAACTTGGGCTTCTTGTGGTTAGTGCCTGTTTGGTTTTTATGTGCTGCATTTTCATCGTGGTGTCCTATGTGCAGATCTTGAGGGCTGTGCTGAGGATCCCCTCTGAGCAGGGACGGCACAAAGCCTTTTCCACCTGCCTCCCTCACCTGGCTGTGGTCTCCCTGTTTGCCGGCACCTCCTTTTTTGCCTACCTGAAGCCCCCCTCCATCTCTTCCCCATCCTTGGACCTGCTGGTGTCTGTTCTATACTCGCTGATACCTCCAACATTGAACCCCCTCATCTACAGCATGAGGAACAGGGAGCTCAAGGATGCCCTGAGGAAACTAATGGAGGGATGCATTTGAAAAATAATAAAGTGTTCATCATCTTCTCTTTAACAAATAACAGTTTTAATGTAACTCATTAGAGGCCCAGACTTGTGTGTGTGTGTGTGTTGGTGGTGTTTATTTTTTAATAAATCATGATATTTTTGTCATCCCCTTTCTAATTCATTGTCAGCTTTTTTTCAAACCCACTGGCTGTATAAATATGGACCCATGCTCTCTGTGTATTAAAACAAAATAGAGGGCTCTGCAGTGATTTTTTTTTCACTGACATTCTTCCTCCAAGGCCTGTTTGGAGCTGCAGGGACAGGTCCTGTGTGCATGGGAGGAGGGGAAAAGAGTCCATCCTGGCAGCCCTGCCAGGGAGCAGCAGCGCTTGTTCTTCCAGAGCTGTTCTGGTTCCACTCCCACACTCTCCTTCTCATCCCTGGTGTTGGTGCAAGGCCTGAGTGCTCTGGCAGCTTGGTCACCGTCCTGCTGTGTGTCAGTGCTGTGAGCGCAGGCAGGGACAGGCAATGGGCACTGCTGTGACAGAGCTGGCCTCACAACAGCCTTTCCAGATAGAAAGGTGAACTCCTCACCTCAGGGCCTGAAGATTTGGCTCTTCCTACAAACCTTCTCTCAAACATATGAGCAAGAAAATGGTCACAGATAAAACCAGCAGTGTACAGCTGAACAGTGTGTGTGTGCAGGGCTGGCACACAGCAATGTCCTCTCACAGCCAGGCTCCTGCCAGAGACCTGCAGGACCAGCAAAGCAGGGGCTGGGCTGTGTCCAGGTTTACTGGACACCCTGGGCAAGCTGCACTGAGGGCATCCTCATGGACTGGCCCATTACAACCACCATTTCCAGCCCTGGCCTCAAACACCAGCTTAGAGCTCTTTGTCCCTCCACAGACAGAGACTGAAAGAGTAGTTCAGCAGACCATGTTTGCATTGTAGTGATGAGATATAAGCATGCACATCGTGCACGTGAGGTGACATGAACCTGAGTGAGCACAAACGTCATCAGCTATTCCTTGGGGCTTGAGGGACAGACAGTTTGTTCAGGTCACACCATTTTGGGACTAATATCCCATAGGAAACTACCAGAATGCAGCACTGGGATGTGGTTCCTTTTACCAACGTCCATTGCTAATGATGAGGGACATCAAAGATGAGTGCAGAACACGACAACACACCACGGGGCAGAGGTGCCTCCCATCATTTGGGAAGAGGAAGAGAAGGCCAGAGAGACACTGTGATTCCTGCCTCTATGTGTAAAAGGGAAACTGTCTGTCCCTGAATATCTCAATGTGTTTTAAGAGTCCACAGGGCCAGCTCAGATGTGGACACCTGACAGAACCCTGATATTTTTCTGTGTGACTCCAGGGACAAACCCCAGTGGCACAGTGAGATTCATCTCAGCTGCCTTGGACAGGCTCATTGCAGATGTCCCTATTTGCTACCTCTCCTTTGCCATCTCCATCACATGCTGTTCTACACAGTCCTACACCTGCCCCTCTTTCCCTGTGGGAAATTCTGGATTGTGGTCTCAGAAGTGCCAGAGTGATCAGAGAGGTTCAGAGGTCCATCAGACAGTCAGACGTCAAACCCATCTTCAGGAATGGCAGGAAGGAGAACTGGGAGAATGACAGGATGCTCAGCCTATGTCTGTCCTTGGGAGGGTGATGGGCCACATTGTCCTGCAGGCATCTCCAGGCTGTCGAAGGACAAGGAAGGGATTGTTGAACCCAAATGGGCAGGGGAAAGAAAGGCATATTGAGTACATGGAGTTTTGCAAGGCCCCAGACATGGTCTCCTGTGGTGCCTTAGAGCAGATTGGTGAGATCTGGGATGCAGATGTGGATGTTGTGATGGGTGGGGAGTTGGCAGCATGACCAAACCCAAACATCATCAGTGGTACAAAGTCCTGTGTTTATCCAGTTACAAGCGGCATCCCTCAGTGATGAGTGCTTGGGCCAACACTGTCCAGCGGCTTTATTCTGCCTCTTCATTATGTCATGGAGCACATTTTCAGCTCCTTTGTGGATGATGTAAAGCTGGGCAGAGGCCTAGAACAACCTCATCTGGTGGACCCTGCCTTGAGCAGGAGAGTGAGACAAGATGATGTTCAGTGCTCTCTTCAAACCTGAGTTATTCTATGGTTCAATTATTCTATGGGGTGGGTCAGTGGCACATGAGGAAAAGGTTCTTCCCCCAGAGGTGCTGGACACTGAACAGACTCCCCAGGGAGGTGTCACGGGCCCAACCTGACAGTGTTCAAGAAGAGACTGGACAACGTCCTCAGACACACGGGGTGACCTGTGGGGTGTCCTGTGCAGAGACAGCATTTGGACTCCATGATCCTTTGGGTCCTTCCAACTCAGGACATTCTATGATTCTATGAAATACTAGGTCAAAAGTCCATGTTTTCTTTGTCCAGATGAGTTGTAAACATACACATCATGTGCATGTCCACTGTGTGCATGTGGTGAGATGAACCCAAATGAGCACAAATGCCATCAGCTGTTCCTTGGGGTGCCATAAAGGTCAGTGGGACAGAGATGGTGTTCAGGGGTCTCTTCCATCCTGTGTTATTGCAGGATTCCATGAATCTTTTCCTTGGAGAGCTCTTTCACGTCAGAATAGACAGAGGAAGAAGAAAAAAGGCAGAAGCAGAGATGTAAAATGCCCCAGAGTAAATACAGCAGCTCCTCTGAGGAACGTTTCTCCACTCAAACCCTTGATAGGAAATCTATTGGATAAATTTGATGAAAGCAGCTTAGTTTGATCTGCTCACACACTGGACCACAAGGAGGGTGATGGTGGGTACGATGCCATGTGGTCACTTGTGTCTCAGGAACTCATAGTCCAGTAGGAACCAATGGCTGTGGAGGGCACTGTGAGGTCACTTCTGCCTCTGCAGGGGATTGGCCAACAGCAGGAACAGGGCTGGGAAAGGACTGTGAGGTCACACACACGAGACGAGCAATCGGGCCCAATCAGCATGGCTGGATGAAAGGCAGGTCCTGCTTGACCACCCTGATCTCTTCTGTGACAAGGTGACCGGCTGAGCAGATGAGGGAAAGTCTGTCGTGGGGAGTGAATCCGCCACACGGGCTGTGGGTGTTGTGTCCTTAGACTGCAGTAAAGCCTGTGACACCGTGTCCCACAGCATCTCCTGGAGAAGCTGCAGCTCATGGCCTGGATGGTGTATCTGTGATGGGTAAAGAACTGGATGAAGGGCCAGACACAAAGAATTGTGCTGAAAAGAGCCAAATCCAGTTGGCGTTCAGCCACAAGTCGTGTCCCCAGGGCTCAGTATTTATTTCAGTACTATTTAATCTTTATAAATTATCTGGACGAGGGAATCAAGTGCAAGCTCAGTACGTTTGCAGGTGACACCAAGTTGGGTGGGAGTGTTGATCTGCTGGCCGTTGGGAAGGCCATACAGAGGGATCTGGACCAGCTGGATCATTGGGCTGAGGCCAGTTGTCTAAGGTTTAACAAGGCCAAGTGCCGAGTCCTGCATTTGGGTCACAACAACCCCAAGCAGCGCTACAGGCTCAGGGAAGCGTGGCTGGAACATTGCCTGGTGGAAAAGGATCTGGGGTTGTTGATCGACAGCAGGTGAACATGAGCCAGCATGCGCCCAGGTGACCAAAAAGGGCACCAGCATCCTAGCTTGTATTAGAAATGGTGTGGACAGCAGGACTAGAGAAGTGATTGTGCCACTGTTCTCAGTGCTGGTGAGGCCACAGCTTGAATCCTTGCGTCATGTTTGGGTCCCTCATCTTAAGAAGGGCATTGAAGCACTAGAGAGAGTGCAGAGGAGGCGACAAAGCTGCTGAGGGTCTGGAGCACAAGTGTGATGAGGAGTGGCTGAGGGAGCTGGGGCTGTTGAGCCTGGAGAACAGGAGGCTGAGGGGAGACCTTCTCACTGTCCAAACTGCCTGAAAGGAGCCTGGAGCATGGAGAGTGTTGGTCTCTTCTCCCAAGTAGCAAGTGACAGGATGAGAGGAAATGGCATCAAATTGTGCCAGGGAAGGTTCAGATTGGATATTAGGAAAAAATTCTTCCTGGAAAGGGCTGTCAGGCATTGGAACAGGCAGCTCAGGGCAGTGGTGGAGTTGCCATACCTGGAGGGGTTTAAATGGTGTTTAGATGAGGTTCTTAGGGACATGGTTTAGTGCTAGATTTAGGTTGTGGTTGGACTCAGTGATACTGAGGGTCTCTTCCAACTGAAATAATTCTATGATTCTCTGATACCAACTGGAAAATTCTTCTATCTCTTCTTCAAAGTGCTCTTTACATACCTGCCTCTTTACCTACAGTCCTGAAACTTAGCTAATTAGATGCACAAGTGTTGAATACTAATTGTAAATGATGAAAGCACCATCGCTCTATCAGTCTGGTCTGATACCTGCAGTCCCAGGCAAACACCTCAGGTACACGGGGCCTCTCGAGGTTTGCACTGGGTGCTTATAGTGAGACCATGGACCTCAGCCCGAAAACCTGAGAACTCCCCTCAAAACTGAAAACCAAAACAACAACAACAAAAAGAACAAAAAACCCCACACTCTTTATTTCATGAGATGAAATAATTCAATATTTCCAATAAAATGTCTGGGGAATTTATATCCTGCCAAAATATGAATTTTCAGAATGTGTACGGACTGTGGGAGATGAAACGTTGGCCTTTCCCTGTGCTTGCAGTGCCAGAACTCTGTCTATCACTACGTGTATTTAATCCCCTGCACATCCAGGAGTTTCCACCTGTCCTTACCCAGCTCCCCGTGTCTGAACTCATCTCTCCAGAAGCCTGTCTGGACATTTGCACTTTCCATCGCTCCCCAGAGGTTCTTCACCTCTCACTCTTGGCTCATTCAGAGCCTCTCAGCTCTCACTCTGCTTTGAGCTTCAGGCAGGTCAAGTCTTTCAGCAGTTGCTCTCCTACTCCCTACAGGCAACTCTTCAATTATGGCAATGGACCTCACTGGAAACTACTTAATTTAACCACAGAACTGAGAAACACCATTAAGTTCTATTGTGTTTTCTTTTTTTTTCTCCTTTTTTGTATCCTCTAATTAAAAATTCCCCGGTGCCTGTTTACATCCAGTTCTCTAAGGAAACATGAAGCAATCCTGCGAAGAAGCTGTAACAATCAGTGCAAACTTCAGTGCATAATCTGATGTAAAGAAATGTGCTGGAAATCCCAGGGGCCAATGAGCGGAACAGGGAGTTTGGGGAGCTGGTTATAGATTTCCTGCTAACAATCTGAGTAGAGAAACATTCTTCACAGAACTGCTCTGTTTATTTGACACCTTTGAGGTCTCCTCCTCTGCCTGTATTTTTATTTTCTTGTTCCTCCACCTCTTCCTTCTTCCAAAACGTTTCCAAGGGAAAGATTCCTGGAATCACAGAGCAACTCAGGTGTGAACATCATCTTGTGTCACTGTCCTGCTCAGGGCAGGGTGACCCAGGTGAGCTTGTCCAAGGCCTCTGCCCAGCTTTGCACCATCCACAAAGGAGCTGAAGGTTCACTGCGTCACATCATACAGGGGGAGAACAGAGACGTTCAACAGTGTTGGCCCAAGTGCTGGTCCCTGAGGGATCCCACTGGTAACTGGCTCTGTGGGCACTTTGTACCACTGGTGACGTTTGGGCTTCATCATCCAGCCAACTTCCCACCAAACATCTACTTCTTCAGCCCAGAGGGCACCAATCGCATTATAAGGACACCACAGGAAACCATGTCTGACACCTTGCGAATTTCCATGTGCACAATGTGCCCTTCTTTCCCTGCCCATTTGGGTTCAGCAATCCCTTCCTTGTTTTCCAAGTGTCTGGACATGGCTGCAGGAAGACTTGTCCCATTCCCTTCCCAGGGATGGAGCTGGGCTGAGTAGCCTGTAATTCTGACAATTCTCATTCCTGCCCTTCTTGAAGGCAGGTTTGACAACTGCCTTTTCCAAGGACCTCAGAGCCTCTCTTATTGCTCTGGCATGTTTGAGACCACAATCCAGAGTCATGGGTAAGGATGGTGTAGCAAACAGGAGCAGGTGAGATTGATCTGCCGGGGCCAGTGGGGTTTGTTCCTGGAGTCACACACGGAAATGTCAGTGTCTGTCAGGCATCCATGTCTGAGCTGGCCTCATGGATTCCTTATGCACCCAGGGATGCTCAGAGACAGAGTCTGTTCCTTTCACACACAGAGGCAGGAGTCACAGTGTCCCTCTGGCCTCCTGAGGGAGGCACCTCAGCCCTGTGGTGTGCCACCCTGCTCTGCACTCATCTGAGATGTCCCACGTTATGGGGAATGGACATGGGGACATTGGTTAAAGGAAGCACAGCCCAGTGCTGCATTTAGTTTCCATGTGAGGTCCCTCCCAATGTAAAATGACCTCGGGACGCTGTCTGTCCCACAGGCCTTCATAGAATCATACAATGTCCTGAGCTGGAAGGGCCCCACAAGGACCATGGAGTCCAACTCCTGTCCTTACACAGGACACCCCACAGGTCACCCCGTGTGTCTGAGGATGTTGTCCGGTCTCTTCTTGAACATGGTCAGGTTGGGGCTGTGACACCTCCCTGGAGAGCCTGTTCAGTGTCCAGCACCTCTGGGGGAAGAACCTTTTCCTCATGTCTGACCCCTGGCACATCTTCATGCCGTTCCCTTGGGTTTTGTCATTGGTCACCAGGGACAAGAGAGAAGAGCTCAGCTCCCTTCTGAGGAACCTGCAGCCCCATGAGCTCTGCCCTCAGTCACATCTTCTCCAGCCTGAGCAAACCCAGGGACTTCAGCTGCTCCTAATACGGCTTTTCCTCCAAACCCTTCACCAACTTCATAGCATCTTCTGGGCACTCTCCAGTAGCTTTATCTCCTTTTACCCTGTGTCCCCAGCCCTGCACACAGTGAATGCTGCAGGTGAGGCCGCCCCAGCACAGAGCAGAGCGGGACAATCCCCTCCCTGCCCGGCTGGCTGTGCTGTGCTGGCTGCACCCAGGACACGGTCCCTCTTGGCTCCAGGGACACTGGTGGCTCATGTTCAACTTGCTGTTGACCAGACCCTCAGATCCCTCTCTGCAGAGCTGCTCTGCAGCATCTCATCTCCCAGTCTGTATGTACAGACAGGGTTGACGTGTCCCAGGTGCAAAATGGCACCCCTGAATATCTGACAGCACTGGCGCTCACTTCGGTTCATCTCACCTCACATACATGATGTTCACGCTCACATCTCATCTGTACAATGCAAACATGGACTTCTGACCTACTCATTCAGTGTCTTTTCAGGTAAGGACAAAGAACCTCTCTGAACTGGGGAGAGAGGTCCAGGCGGGAAATGAAGGCTGTGAGGGATTAGTCCATGATGATTGGGGCAGATTTGATGGGGTGTCCAGTGCACAGGGGCACAGCCCAGCCCCTGCTCTGCTGGTCCTGCAGGTCTCTGGCAGGAGCCTGGCTGTGAGAGGACACTGCTGTGTGCCAGCCCTGCACACACACACTGTTCAGCTGTACACTGGGGTTTCATCTGTGGGTCACTTTCTTGGGCATGTTCTTGAGAGAATCTTTGTGAGAAGAACTAAATTTCAGGCCCTTCCCATAGGAGATCACGTTTCTATCTGGAAAGGCTGTTGTGAGGCCAGCTCTGTCACAGCAGTGCCCATTGCCTGTCCCTGCCTGCGCCCACAGCACTGACACACAGCAGGACGGTGACCAAGCTGCCAGAGCACTCAGGCCTTGCACCAACACCAGGGATGAGAAGGAGAGTGTGGGAGTGGAACCAGAACAGCTCTGGAAGAACAAGCGCTGCTGCTCCCTGGCAGGGCTGCCAGGATGGACTCTTTTCCCCTCCTCTCATGAACACAGGAACCATCCCTCGAGCTCTAAAAAGGGCTTGCAGGAAGAATATAGTGATAAACAAGTCACTAAAGAGCCTTTTATTTTGTTTAGAGACAAGGAGAGCACGGCTTCTCATTTACACAGCCAACAGTTATAAAAGAAAAGCCAACAGTGAATTAGAAAGGGGATGACAACATTATCACAATAAGAAAAAAAACTAATAAAATCAAAAAATCCAGATGAGAGGCTGGACCTGTAATTAGTAACATTAAAATGCCTATGTAGAATGAGATGGGCAGTTTCTTGCTTTAGATAACACTAGGATATGAGTTTCCACAGAGCATCCTTGAGCTCCTGGTTCCTCATGCTGTAGATGAGGGGGTTCACTGCTGGAGGCACCACTGAGTACAGAAGTGAAACCACCAGGTCCAGGGATGGGGAGGAGATGGAGGGGGGCTTCAGGTGGGCAAACATGGCAGTGCTGACAAACAGGGAGAGCACGGCCAGGTGAGGGAGGCAGGTGGAAAAGGCTTTGTGCCGTCCCTGCTCAGAGGGGATCCTCAGCACGGCCCTCAAGATCTGCACATAGGACAGGATGATGAAAACAAAACACATGAAAATTAAACAGGCACTAAACACAATAAGCCCAAGTTCCCTGAGGTAGGAGTGTGAGCAGGAGAGCTTGAGGATCTGGGGGATTTCACAGAAGAACTGGCCCAGGGCATTGCCCTTGCACAGGGGCAGTGAAAATGTATTGGCCGTGTGCAGCAGAGCATTGAGAAACCCAGTGGCCCAGGCAGCTGCTGCCATGTGGACACAAGCTCTGCTGCCCAGGAGGGTCCCGTAGTGCAGGGGTTTGCAGATGGCAACGTAGCAGTCATAGGACATGACTGTGAGGAGAAAATACTCTGAACCAAGCAAGAAACAAAAAGAGAAGACCTGGGCAGCACATCCTGCATAGGAAATGACCCTGGAATCCCACAGAGAGTTGGCCATGGATTTGGGGACAATGGTGGAGATGCAGCCCAGGTCCAGAAGGGCGAGGTTGAGCAGGAAGAAGTACATGGGGGTGTGGAGGTGCTGGTCCCAGGCTATGGTGGTGATGATGAGGCCGTTGCCCAGGAGGGCAGCCAGGTAGATGCCCAGGAAGAGCCAGAAGTGCAAGAGCTGCAGCTCCCGTGTGTCTGTGAACGGCAGGAGGAGGAACTGGGTGATGGAGCTGCTGTTGGACATTTGCTGCCTGTAGGCATGAGGACCTGTGCAAGGAGGAAAAGGCAGTGACAGGTTAGGGGAGACTTCTCTGAGGAAAATAAACATGCTGTTTCTCATGGAAAATGCCCTCCCTGATGGAGGGATGTTTCCACTCATTCTCTCTTTCTACCAGCTGAGAAAAAACAGTTCATCACAGTTTAAAATGCAGCTTGGGCATCTGGTTTTCATGAACACACCTCTGGGGCAAAACCCCCTGAGTTGATGCCAGAACAAGAAGAGACTGACACTTGCACCCCAACCCCAGAGAGCAAGAGCACCAGGGACAGGTGGAGAAACAGGGAAGGACACTGCAGTGCTACCAGAAAATGAAGCAAGGACAGAAAGGCAGATGGGCATGCTGTGGAACCTTCTCCTGACCCGGCTGTGCTGGTGCCACTCACATAGTGACACTGGAGAGCAAGTACTTTTAGCACCGTTTTTGAGTACCACGTTCCAGGAACCCTTCACCTGGAGGTCCAGCTGCTGAGGTGGAGACTCGTGACCTGGACCCCATGGCTTTGGGGCAGAGGGTCTGCTGGGGAGGAGAGGAGACCAGGAGCTGCACTGGGAAATGTGTCTGCAACCGAGAGCATATGAGAGAGGTTCCTAAATCCCATCCCCAGCATTTCTGGTAGCAGTTAACTCTCCCTGCCCATGTCTGTGCTGCCTGCAGCTGTGTGTCTGTCCCTGGTCTGCTCCCTGTCAGTGTCACAGACCCCGTCCCACCCGCTGTGTGCTCAGCTCTGTCCTGCTCACACCTCCTGGCACTGCCCAGGGGCAGCTCTGTGTGTGCAGGGGCTCAGGAGCAGCTCAGACCAGTCCTAACGAGAACTGCGGTCTCAGTGTCTTCTCCAAAGAGAGAAATAAATCCCCATCTCCCACTGCACACCCAGACGAGCAAGAGCGGAAAACTGAAAGCACAGACTCCTTCCCTTGCAGCTGTTTCTGTGTTGATGTCGTTGTTCAGAAGGACCCTCTGCCATGTCTGTGGGGGAATCTGGAGCTCTGAGCAGCCCTGACCCACACAGCCCCCTTCAACCCCACAAGCTCCCTGCCTGCCCTGCCGGGGGTCGCTCCTTCCCCCCACAGCTGCTGCCATGGGATCTCCCGGGCAGGCTGAGCGCTGACCCTGGCAGGCGGCAGAGTCCCTGCCCGGCACAGCCCTGGGGTGCAGGGACCCTGCTCTGCAGGACAGCCCTGGGCACCCCTGGGTGCTCACCCGGCTTCACAGCTGTTCAACATGGCCTGACAAGAGCCCCGTCCTTACAGACCCCACAAGCTGTGCCTGTGCCAGTTTCAGGAGATGCCTCCAGGAGCTACAGCTGCACTGCCCTGCACCCGGAGACTTACCATGGCAAGGGCTGCAAAGGTTTCTCCTCCAGGGAGCTCTCAGTCATCCTCCCAGTCCTGACCACCTTTAATCTCTCTCTGCCTTGCTCGTCTCCCGAGATCCCCAGGCAGAGCCCTCAGCCCTGCTGCGTGTGCAGAGGAGCTGCTCCTGGGCAGAGCTGTCTCTCTGCAGCGCTGCCGCTGCCATGAGCTCCCTGTGTCCCAGGAGCCCAGCCCAGCTCAGCAGCACAGGAGCAGCCCAAGGCGCTTTAATGACCCCTCTGGTGGGTTTGGTGCTGAGTCCATGGACCTCAGACCCTGAGGAGAAGCTGAAGAAACTTCTCAGGAAGTCCAAGTCAGATGGAAACTCCAAAGTTTCCTGTAATATTAATGGGTCCCACTGAGGGACACAACTGAAAAACTGACCCCAGAGTTTGGTTAGAGCAGAAAACTGGAGGCAGTGATGACAAGTCAAGAAAAGCAAAGTAAAGGTCTCTCTGATGCTGCGTAAACCTGGATGTGTTTCATTAACCAAAGGACTAAGCCCTGACCCCCAACCCTAGGGAGTCAGATCACGTCCCTCCCACGTTGCCCAGGGCCCTTCCTGGGACAGTGTGATGTGGGGCTGTGCAAGGCCAAGGGCAGGACTATGGTCCCACACCTCCCAGGTTCCTGCCTGGGGACAAGGCGGGTTTGGAGCTCGTTGACAACATTTCCTGACACGGGTGACTGAGGAGTCAGTGGGGTGAGGTGCCCTGTGGGACTTCACACTTACAAACCAGAAAGAGTTGGTCAGGATGGAACAGTCATGGATGGAAAGTGGAGCTGGGGCTCCTGGGAGATGAGAACAAGGCCAAGAGCAGGATTTCAGGAGAGCAGGATTTGGCCTGCTGAGGGACCTGCTTGGGTCCTATGGGATATGACCTTGGTGTCTGCAGTGCTTTTCTCTCCCATTTCCTCCCTCCTCTCTCCCACCTGCTGTTGTGCAGCGTTTTTTACCCTTTCTCAAATACAATATCCCAGAGGTCCTGCCAGCATCACTGAGTGGCTCAGGTTTGGCAAGGAGTGGGTCCATCTTGGAGCAACTGAAATCGGCTCTGTCTGACATTGGTCAAACTCCTGTTGTCTTCTCAGAGAGGTGACAGCTGTAGCACACCCACACCTACCCCCAGTTCCAAGAGTTTGTCATGTAAACCCAACAGAGAGTGACAATGTGTTGGGTGTTACAAACTACATGATCATGTAGAAGAAATGGACAAGATCTTCTGTCAGCAACTCAAGGAGGAAGTCACCAGTCAATGAGCAGGTTCCTATGGGGAACTGTAATTGCTCTGACATTAACTGGCCTGGCAAAGTGGCAGGTGCCATCAGTCCAAAGGATCTTGGGCCAACTGCTTAACGTGTCTGCATTGTGGGCCAATGAGAGTGATGCTCAACTGGATCTGGAACTGGGAAACAAGGAAGAGCTGGTGAGGGATGTGAACATCAGTGTCCACCTTGGCTGTTGTGACCAGGACACAGTGGGGTCCCAGGCACCAGAGGGGAGGGAGGAAGGCCAGCAGCAGAGCACAGGCTGGTGGGCTCCAGAGGAGACTTTGACATACTGGGGGATGGTGGGCAAAGTGGTGACATGGAAGTAGATCTGAAGGGTGAAGGAGCTCAGGAAATCTGATAATCCTTACAGGACATCCTGCTCCAAGCACAAGAATGATCTCTCCAAGTACCCATGAACAGAAGCATTTATCTTGTGAGGCTGCTCCTCTGAACTGATGGAGCTCCAGGGCAAAAGGCCGCACACGGGAGGTGGGAGCAGGGGAAGCTGCAAAGGAGGAATTGAAAAACCTTGTCCATGGATGTGGGGATGATGCCAAAGCTGCCCTGGACTTGATACCTGCACGGGAAGGGCAGCAAGATGAGCTGACAGAGCTTCACTTGCAGTAAGAGAATATACAGGGTGAACGTGGGCCTGCTGCTGAACTTCATAAGAGTAGAATCAGACGGGACTGAGGTTCTTCATGGCTTCTTTGCCTCCATCTTCACCAGCAAGGTCTCCTGGACTTTGTTCCTGAAGGCAGGAGTCTGGAGAACACCCAGCAGTGGATGGGGCTCAAGTCAGGGGTGACCCGAGCAAACTCAGACACCGTTACAGAACAGGAGATGGGTCACTTGACCAGCTCCTGAACACAAGTATCGCTGTGCTGTGGCACCTGAGACTGCCAGGAACACCCACCTCTTGGTCCAGAGGAGTGTGACTCCTCTTGAGGTGTCCTGGCCTGTCTCCTCACTCACATGGTGATTTAGTTACACACTTTTCTGACATATTCAGTCTCTACTAAGTGACACTCCACATCAGTGTGAACCGGAGGCTGCTGATGCCACCTGTTCTGGAAAGGGAGGGAAGGGCGAGCAGGGAAGGGAATAGAAGAAATTTGGCTTTATTGCTATTTATTATGCAAATGCTCTCTGTTTGGCTATTCCTGAAATCCCCCTAATCATCCACACCAGACTTGAAGCCTTTAGGAAAATGATGCACAGAGCCTTGGCTTGTAAGAGCATTTTAGATGTTAATGAGCCCTCTGCTGCCATGATCCTGAACTGCAGCTACTGGAACAATGAACAAACCTCTAATGAAGTGAAAGGCAGAAGCAAACCCCAAGTTTCTGAGGGTGTTTGGACCCCATGAAGGGCCATCACTGACACAGCTGTGAAGGAAACAACCAGTGCAGGTCCCTGTCCCTGGAGGCTGCTGAAGGAAAGACTTGGAGACACTGGTTCCAGGTGGTGAGGGCCATGTGGAGGTGGCTCTGGTGCCATGTCAGCCCTTGATGCTTGTTCATCACCAGAATGGCTGAGCCCTGACCCCTGGGACCTGGTAGATTTTTCTCAAATGTTTTTCAAGGCTTTTCCTGTGGTCAGTGTGGGTGTTTTCTGTTTGGGGGTGGGTTTTATGTCGAGTGCTGTTGCTTTAACTGGTTGTGTTTTTATGATAATTTGTGCAGAAAGGGCAGTCACAGGACAGCACCCAATATGTCAAAACTGATGCCCAGTGAAATGCCGTAAAGCCCTGATGAGTTCCCCCTGTGTCTGTGTCTCTCCTGGAAGGAGTCTGTCCCGAGAAGGGGATCCAGCTCCTGCCACTCTCTGCAGAGGCACATGAGCAGTGTCCATCACCTGGGGACACAAAGGGTGATGTTTGCCAGACCAGCCTTCATCCCACCACCCAGGTGGTTTCAGCCATGCCCAGTGCGTGACCACCAAGAGCAGGGACAGCGCCCTGGGCCTCCTGGGCACAAGGACAGCCTCGGGGCCAGCAGCACCCCGAAGTCCTTCCTCCAAGGAGTGCTGGGTGCATGGGCAGTGGGTGGGGTGGGACACTGGGGGCCCATGTCACCTCCATGTCACAATGCGACCACGGGGCAATGCTGATGTCACAATGCCCCGGGGCAGTATAAAAGGGAGCAGCGTCCCGTGTCTGCTGCCAGAGCTGGCCTGGAGGCAGCCTGAAGACATCGGAGAGGAAGTCCTTGAGGAGCCAGTGGAATCCCTTGACAGGGGCTGAAGGAGGAAGAGCTGGACGAGGCAGCTGGAGTTTCTCCGCTGCAAGGCCATCTCCCAGCAGGGCAACCTTCCAGGTTCATCTGATGGATGAACATCCTTTTCAGCTGGATAGCAGTAGCAAAATGAAGGGAATGCCTTCTTGAGGAGCACTGCAGAGCTCACCGTCCTGATGGAGTGGGGAGCTAGGGTCAGCAGCTGTAGGAAGTGGAATGCAGAGTGGTTTAAGGGGGCCCAGTGCTCTCCCCGCCACCAGAAGGTACATGCGTCCTTTGCACAAGGTGATGGAGCGAATGGCTAATCTGGGCAAGGTTACAAGTGTTTGTCAGCAATTTCCTCAGCATGTACTGGTAGTGAAAGGAGGGAGAAGGAGAAGAAGGAGAGAGAAGAGGGAGAGGGAAGAGGTGAAGAAAGGAGGAGAGGAGAGGAGAGGAGAGGAGAGGAGAGGAGAGGAGAGGAGAGGAGAGGAGAGGAGAGGAGAGGAGAGGAGAGGAGAGGAGAGGAGAGGAGAGGAGAGGAGATAGGAGAGGAGATAGGAGAAGAGAAGAGAAGAGAAGAGAAGAGAAGAGAAGAGAAGAGAAGAGAAGAGAAGAGAAGAGAAGAGAAGAGAGAAGACATCATCATCCTATCATTCTGTCCTTCTGTTATTCTGTGGTCTTCTGGGAGGCATGACCAGCCTGTGGGCCGAGGAGCCAGGTCTTGCTCAAATGCTCAGGGAACAGCCGATCGCCAGTGTTGGGGTCAGGAAGGAATTTTCCCCCGGGGCAGACTGGCCCTGGTCCCCGGGGTTTTTTTGCCTTCCTCTGCAGCATTGAGCATGACCACCTGTCAGAGCTCCTCTGGGCCCTTTTGGCTCGGTTCATGCCCACTGCTCTTGCCCTCCAAGGCACCACTCGTGCCCTGGCTTTCTCGGGTTCTTTCTCCCAGGGCAAGTTTGCAGCAGGAGCCAGCTCTCCTCCTTCTCCTTCTTCTATTAACATTTGTAATTTTAATAAAATAAATATAAATATAAATAAAAAAATAAAAGAAAATTCTGTTTCCAGTTGTATCCTTTGTGTATGTGTCCCTGAAATATTATTTGGATCTAAAACCTCTCTGGCATTTCAGTCACTGGTGGCTTCCATGAAGAATTTTTTCCTCATATCCAATCTAAACCTCTCCATGTGCAACTTGAGGCCATTTCCTCTTGTCCTGTCACTTGCTACTTGGGACAAGAGACCAACAACCTCCATGATAAAACCTCCTTTCAGGCAGCTGTAGAGTGTAATAAGGTCTCTCCTCAGCCTCCTGTTCTCAAGGCTGAACAGCCCCAGCTCCCTCAACCGCTCCTTGTCAGACTGGTGCTCCAGACCCTTCACCAGCCTTGTCACCCTCCTCTGAACTCTCTCCAGCACCTCAATGTCTTCCTTGCCATGAGGGGCCTGAAACTGACCCCAGGATTCAAGGTGCAGCCTCACCAGTGCCCAGTACAAAGGGATGATCACTTCTCTAGTCCTGCTAAAGCTCTGATTGAATCAAGGCTTGAACACCTTGGTGTGACCAGTTGGTGACAGGTTGGACTGCAGACTCCTGAGGTCCCTTCAACCTCAGTTCTCTCATGATCCCATTGTGATGTTGGGCTCTGTTTCTAACTGGAGCAGAGCAGGCGATGATGGGGCAGGATCCACCTGTGCTGTAGGTGACCATCTAAACCAACATCTCAGCCAGTGAACCAGCCAACCCCTCAGTGTGACTCGCTCTGGGCAACGTGTGAGGAGTCCTGGGCAGGGAAGGTTCAGAGGGCATGGGGCGCTGTGCAAGACACAACATGATCTTGGCTTCATGCCTGCAGGCCCATCAGATGTCAGTTAATGTCAATGGATATTAAAATAAGAAGAACTGAAGACAAAGATCCAAAGCAAAGGAAGGTGTCTTTCTTTCTTTCTTTCTTTCTTTTTCTTTCTTTCCTTCTTTCTTTCTTTCTTTCTATTTATTCATGTATGTATTTATGTATTTATGTATTTATTTACTTATTTACTTACTTATTGACATACTTATTAACATATTTATTTACTTATTTATTTATTTACTTATTATTTATTTACTGATTTACTTACTTACTTATTTATTTATCTATCTATCTATCTATTTATTTATTTATTTATTCATTTTAATGTCTTTGTAGGGGAGTTTCTTTTCTTTGGAAAGGAAAGAGTTCTCCAGAACTGGGGATGGATTTAGGACACAAATGTCTTCAGCTCCAGGGACACAAACACCTGGTGCCAGTGCCAGCTTAACTTGCAGTAAGAGAATATACAGGGTGAACGTGGGCCTGCTGCTGAACTTCATAAGAGTAGAATCAGATGGGACTGAGGTTCTTCATGGCTTCTTTGCCTCCATCTTCACCAGCAAGGTCTCCTGGGACTTTGTTCCTGAAGGCAGGAGTCTGGAGAACACCCAGCAGTGGATGGGGCTCAAGTCAGGGGTGACCTGAGCAAACTCAGACACCGTTACAGAACAGGAGATGGGTCACTTGACCAGCTCCTGAACACAAGTATCGCTGTGCTGTGGCACCTGAGATTGCCAGGGACACCCACCTTTGATCCAGAGGAGTGTGACTCCTCTTGAGCTGTTCTGGACTATCTCCTCATTCAAGTGGTGATTTAGGCACCCACTTTTCTGGCATATTCAGTCTTTATCAGGAGACACTCCATATTGATATGAACTGGAGTCTGCTGATACCACCTGTTCTGGAAACGGAGGGAAGAGCGAGCAGGGAAGGAAATAGAAGAAATTTGGCTTTATTGCTATTTATTATGCAAATGGTCTCTGTTTGGCTATTCCTGAAATCTCCCTAATCATCCACACCAGACTTGAAGCCTTTAGGATAATGATGCACAGAACCTTGGCTTGTAAGAGCATTTTAGATGTTAATGAGCCCTCTGGTGCCATGATCCTGAACTGCATCTACTGAGAGAATGAACAAACTTCTAATGAAATGAAAGGCAGAAGCAAACCCCAAGTTTCTGAGGGTGTTTGGACCCCATGAAGGGCCATCACTGACACAGCTGTGAAGGAAACAACCAGTGCAGGTCCCTGTCCCTGGAGGCTGCTGAAGGAAAGACTTGGAGACACTGGTTCCAGGTGGTGAGGGCCATGTGGAGGTGGCTCTGGTGCCATGTCAGCCCTTGATGCTTGTTCATCACCAGAATGGCTGAGCCCTGGGACCTGGTAGATTTTTCTCAAGTGTTTTTCAAGGCTTTTCCTGTGGTCATTGTGAGTGTTTTGTGTTTTGGGGTGGTATTTATGTCAAGTCCTGTTGCTTTAACTGCAAGTCTCTGGTTTTCTGTGGAGTTGGAAATGCCTGTGAGCAAATCACACAGTATCACAGTATGTTTGGGATTGGAAGCGACCTCAAAAGATCATCAAGTCCGATCCCTCTGCTGGAGGAGGAACGCCCAGGTGAGGTCGCACAGGAGCATGTCCAGGCGGGTTTTGAATGTCTCCAGAGAAGGAGACTCCACAACCCCCCTGGGCAGCCTGTTCAGTGCTCTGTCACCCTTACTGAGAAGGAGTTTTTTCTCAAACTTAAGTGGAACCTCTTGTGTTCCAACTTGATCCCATTACCCCTTGTCCTATCATTGTTGGCCACCGAGAAGAGCCTGGCTCCATCCTCATGGCACTCACCCTTTATATATTTATAAACATTAATGAGGTCCCACCTTGGTCTCCTCTTCTCCAAACTAAAGAGACCCAGCTCCCTCAGCCTTTCTTCATAAGGGAGATGCTCCACTCCCTTAATCATCTTCGTTGCCCTACGCTGGACCCTCTCCAGCAGTTCCCTGTCCTTCTGGAACTGAGGGGCCACAACTGGGCACAGTATTCCAGATGTGGTCTCACCAGGGTGGAGTAGAGGGGAAGGAGAACCTCTCTCGATCTACTGACCACCCCCCTTGTAATACACCCCAGGATGCCATTGGCTTCCGGGCCACAAGGGCCCAGTGCTGGCTCATGGTCATCCTGTTGTCCACCAGGACCCCCAGGTCCCTTTCCCCTACACTGCTCTCTAATATGTAATTTCCCAGCCTATACTGGAACCTGGGGTTGTTCCTGCCCAGATGCAGGACTCTATACTTTCCGTTGTTAAATTTCATTAGGTTATTCCCCACCCAACTCTCCAGCCTGTCCAGGTCTCTGGATGGCAGCACAGCCTTCTGGCGTGTCAGCCACTCCTCCCAGCTTGGTGTCATCAGCAAACTTGCTGATAGTACAATCTATTCCCTCATCTAAATCGTCAATGAATATACTGAATAATATTGGCCCCAGTACTGACCCCTGAGGCCTCCAACTAGACTCCACACCATTGACTACCACTCTCTAGCTTCTCTCCTTAAGCCAGTTTGCAACCCAACTCACAACTCATCCAGCTTCTTTCATACACCTGGCAATGGTCATCAATCACCTCAATGTCCCAGTCCCACACTTGCTTGAATCCTCTGTTTGGATCCGTACCCATCACTCCAGGAGGTTCATGGATCCACCAGGTTCATGGATGATTCCTGAGGACCATCCAAGTGTGGGCAGTGTAAGAGAGGAGCAGAGCAGGGTCAGCTCATGGGCCATGACTGAGCACAGCCACCCCAGCAGCAGCCGTTCCCCATCTCCCAGGCACAGCCATGCCCACAGCATGCAAATGGCACTGCCATACATGATTAGCCCAAGAGAGGCCTTTCTTCCTTCCGTATTCCCAGGAAAATCTTCCTCCTGTTCCTCCTCCACCTGCAGACATCAACTGCTTTCCATTTCTGGGCTCAGACATGGCGGGAAGGGTTCACTGAAGCCATCAGCCATCTCATTGCTTCTCCCTGACATGCCCTGACCCTCTCCCACACCTACAATGGCCAATCACGGCTGCTCAGGCCTCCCGCTCTTCAGAAGAGGCCTTGAGCTTCTTGGTTCATCCTGGTGCTTATTATAAACTTCATCACTCTCCCCAGAGTTCATGGTGAGCTTTCTTGTCCATAACAGCCCTTTATGGCCACGTCTTACTAAATGGTTGTGTTTGTATGATCATTTGTGCAGAAAGGGCAGTCACAGGACAGCACCCAATATGTCAAACTGATGCCCAGTGAAATGCCGTAAAGCCCTGATGAGTTCCCCCTGTGTCTGTGTCTCTCCTGGAAGGAGTCTGTCCCGAGAAGGGGATCCAGCTCCTGCCACTCTCTGCAGAGGCACATGAGCAGTGTCCATCACCTGGGGACACAAAGGGTGACGTTTGCCAGACCACCCGTCATCTGAACCACTTAGATGTGTGCTTGTGGATGAGGTATGGAGCCTTATAGTGCAAATACCTATTCAATTGTCATTGCCAGAAAGGCTACCACAGATGCAGAGTACTATTTTATAGATATGTCAATAGAAGCATATACAACTGACATTCCTAGACAAATTTCACAATCACTTGAAGGATTATTCATGCCTTTGAACATGATTACCCACAGAAGCCCAACCAGCTTTACATCTCAGGTAATGGGATCCATAGTTCAAGGGCAGGATGGTTTGGGCTCTGCTGGGATCTGGAAACTGAAACGTGCTCCCCTCTCCCAGCCCCCTGCCCTCCTCAGTGAGGGTGTGAGACATTCTGCCAGCGAGGGCTGAACTCACAGCCATGACCAGTATCTTATGTCCAACTGCAGCCAGTGGTGTCCTGCCAGCTCAGGATTGGAGCTTCCATTGCTGGACGTGTTTAAAAGACGTGGAGATGTGGCACTTTGGGACATGGTTTAGTGGTGGTCTTGGCGATGTTTGACTTATGGTTAGACTTCATGTTCTTAAGGGTCTTTTCCAGCCTAAATGATTCTATGATTCTATGATTTGGGTTGAAACCATTTCAGCTCCATCACCTCCAGCTTCCCTCAGAGGCGGCTGTTGTGTGGCACAACTGTCCTGGCTCTCCAGGCAGGTTGGGCACTGGGTTGGTGTCTGCATTGGCAGTTTTCCCCTTCCTGGGGTAAAAGGCTGTTGAGCAGAGACAGTTGTAGAGATTTGGGTCACAGGGGTTTGCAGCAATCCTGTCAAACTCTGAGCAGGATGAGCTTTGGAGCCCAGGAACAATGGAGATGCTCTGAAGATGTTTGTGAACAGTGGTGCTGGCACTAGTAACAGTAACAGGGAACTCCTTATTCTCACTGATGATCATGATGAACTAAAGCTGTTTAATTTCATTTCCAACAGTCATTCTTGCTTTTCCAAGCATCTACTACACCTCAGCAGTTGTGTCTTGGAATAAGTTTTTAGAACATGCTTTTTCTCTCACTTGTTTTTTGTTTTAATCATTTAAAGAGTACACCTCTTGGACAGAATTACTCCCAAATTGTGCTTCTTTCATTATTTTTCTACCTTTTAATTATTTCTTACGTGGTGTGATAGAGGTTGCATAGGAGAATAGTTTCTTTTTGAGACAAAGAAGGCCAATGAACAGATCCCAGGTCAGTGCAAAGGCCCAAAGGAGGCCAGAATCTTTATGTGTGTGCACTGACACACACTGTCACCTGCATTTCCAGTCTCTGCAGTCCCAACCGTGCAGCAGAGTCTGGAGTTCTGAGCTCCCTTCATCTGCCCTGTGTGACACGTGTAAAATGGAACTACCCCAGTCCAATGGCTGGTTTTGATTCTCTTCACAGCCTGAAGCACCACATGGGTCAGGAGACAAGCCAGGATACCCAATGAGGACTCACATGCTCTGCTCTTCAAGTTTAGGTGTTCAATAGCATCTCAGCAGACATGTCACACTGATTCCTGGCTTCAAAGAGCTGGTCAAGAGCCTCGTCTCCATTTCTGTAATGGTGGCTTTGATGCCTGACTGATGTGCAGACTCTGTACACGGATACTCACACCTCTTGAACAACCTGCTCTGAAAGGGTTAACAAGATGAGCAGTTCTTTCTGGAAGGGTATTAGCATACCAAAAAAGAAGACCCTGGGTTGGGGCAAAACAAAAGGGATGCCAAAGTTGCTGTCATAGCTGTTTAGAGGTACTTGTAAAGCAGCCCTGCACCTCATGCTAATTATTCCCGTGCTCAGAGAGAACCTGAGAGCTTTCTCTAAATTGAAAACATGACAGGATGAAAGGACAGCGTCATTCAGGCTCAAAGGGACCTCGGGTGGTGTCTTAACCAACCTCCTGCTCACAGCAGGGTCAGACCAGATTGCTCAGGGCTTTATCCAAACACGTCTTGGTCACTTTCTGGGACAGAGTGGGTGCGCACTCCTGGGAAACAGCTTCCAGTGCTTGACTGTCCTCAGGACTGGAAAGTTTCTCCCTTTCTACAGCACCTTTCCAAGCCCAACCATCCAGATTGGTTTTTACCCATCTACTTACACACTGACACAGACCAGAATATCCTACTTTGAACACAAGAATATTGTGGGGCATGACACCGAATGCCTTGCTGACTTCCAGGTAACAGACCATCACTGCTCTGGCCACATCCACCACCCTGTCCTTTCCTCACAGAAAGCAAAGAGGATGGACAGGCACAACCTGCCCTGGGCAAACCCCGTCACCTTCTCTTCCAGACACCCAGAAATGGGGTCCCAGTGGACATGCTCTGGGGCACAGCCCTTAGTTCCCCTGCTCACCCACTGGCCATTTTGAAAAGTGCACACACTGTGTGAGAGCTGCCAGTGGTCAGGGAGTCCCCCCAGTCTCCATGGGCTTCCCAAGATGGTGGAGAGTGGCCTCACTGTGACATCGTCCTGATGTCCCAGCTCCTGCGATGCTGCCCCTGCTGTCCCATAGACTGGAGAGGATTGTGTTAGTTCCAGTGACCCCTGACTTGATCCACATCCACTGCTGGTTGTTCTGACTCCAGCCACAGAAATTTCAGAGACCTTGCTGGTGAAGAGGGAGAACAAGAGGACATAGGGATTCTCACCTCTTATTAAATTCATCAGTGTCCACACAGTGTCTTTGTTTTTCCTTTAACTGTTCCTGCAGTAGGAACAGCTCATTATGGGGCCTTCGAATTACCTTCCAGGTCTAGACTGAGTTCTGATCTGGACTGTTGCTGTGCTTGGAGGCTGCTGTCCTTGGAGACCAGATGAACTCACTCCTGCCACCCTGCCTGGCAGTTCATTCCATCCGTGTCACAGCTCTGTCTGCAGCACTGACAGCTCCAGCTCCCCCAGTCAGGTCCCTGGCTGAGGACATTGCCTCACATCTGGGCTGAGCCACCCCAGCTGTGGCACCAGCCCAGCTCTGACCTGCCACAAGAAACCTGGTACCAAGTGTCCAAGAGCCCATGTGTGCAAAGGCTTTGAATCAGAGCACAGACATGACATGGCCAAAGACTGATGAATGTCTCTCTAGACATAGGAGTGTAAAACAAGAATAAAATGCCTGAACTCATTCAGCTGAAGATATTCCTCCCCTAGCTTGGAGGAATTAGATCCTTTGCTGTAATCTTCCTGGTGTCATGTCTGATGATGGGACAAGAAAAGTTGATTCTCATATTAATTCATTGTTTAATACGAAGAACACAATGATGTGTCTCTCCAGAGGAGAGAGAATCAACATCACTGATTACTTCAGGTTGTTTCAAAGGATGTGCCCCTGGAGCCCCAGGGACACCTGGAGGAGCCCAGAGGGGTCAGAGAAAGGGACATCAAGGGCTGCTCCTGTGCTGCTGAGCTGGGCTGGGCTCCTGGGACACAGGGAGCTCATGGCAGCGGCAGCGCTGCAGAGAGACAGCTCTGCCCAGGAGCAGCTCCTCTGCACACGCAGCAGGGCTGAGGGCTCTGCCTGCAGCACCGAGGGCACAGGAGCCAGGCACAGAGAGGTTAAAGGCAATGTAGGGGGTTGGTTGCTGAGGGCTCATTGAGTGACAAATCTTCACAGTTCTAACACGGTAAGTCTCTGGCTGTAGGACAATGCAGCTGCATTTCCTGGAGGGATCTCCTAAAGATGATACATCCCACAATTTACAGGATCTGTCAGGTCTCTCTCACAGTATTTCTCATGCAGAGGACAAGAACATGGTCCAGACCAGCGCTTCCCTGCTACACTGTCAGAGGGACAGGGCATGATGGCAGCTTCTGCTGAGGGTGATTGCAGGGGGAGCACCCAGGGGTGCCCAGGGCTGTCCTGCAGAGCAGGGTCCCTGCACCCCAGGGCTGTGCCGGGCAGGGACTCTGCCGCCTGCCAGGGTCAGTGCTCAGCCTGCCCGGGAGATCCCATGGCAGCAGCTGTGGGTGGAAGGAGCGACCCCCGGCAGGGCAGGCAGGGAGCTTGTGGGGTTGAAGGGGGCTGTGTGGGTCAGGGCTGCTCAGAGATCCAGATCCCCCCACAGACATGGCAGAGGGGCCTTCTGAACAACAACATCGAGACAGGAACAGCTGCAAGGGAAGGAGTCTGTGCTTTCAGTTTTCCACTCTTGCTCGTCTGGGTGTGCAGTGGGAGATGGGGATTTATTTCTCTCTTTGGAGAAGACACTGAGACCCCAGTTTTCGTTAGGACTGGTCTGAGCTGCTCCTGAGCCCCTGCACACACAGAGCTGCCCCTGGGCAGTGCCAGGAGGTGCGAGCAGGACAGAGCTGAGCACACAGCGGGTGGGACGGGGTCTGTGACACTGACAGGGAGCAGACCAGGGACAGACACACAGCTGCAGGCAGCACAGACATGGGCAGGGAGAAGGAGCTCCTACCAGATATGCCAGGGATGGGATTTAGGAACCCCCCTGCAATCCCCTGCAGTGCAGACACATTTCCCAGTGCAACCCCTGGTCTCCTCTCCTCCCCAGCAGACCCTCTGCCCCAAAGCCATGGGGTCCAGGTCACGAGTCTCCACCTCAGCAGCTGGACCTCCAGGTGAAGGGTTCCTGGAACGGGGTACACAAATAAGGTGCTAAAAGTACTTGCTCTCCAGTGTCACTATGTGAGTGGCAGCAGCACAGCTGGGTCAGGAGAAGGTTCCACAGCATGCCCGTCTGCCTTTCTGTCCTTGCTTTATTTCTCGGGAACACTGCAGTGTTCTTCCCTGTTTCTCCACCTGTCGCTGGTGCTCTTGCTCTCTGGGGTTGGGGTGGGAGTGTCGGTCAGTTTTTGTTCTGACACCAGTTCAGTGGATCTTGCCTCACAGGTTTGTTCATGGAAACCAGATGCCCAAGCTGCATTTTAAACTGGGATGAACAATTTCTCTCAGTTAGTAGAAAGAGAGAATGAGCTGAAACATCCCTCCATCAAGGAGGGGGTTTTCCATGAGAAACAGCATGTTTATTTTTCTCAGAGAAGTCTTCCACAACATGTCACTGTCTTTTCCTCCTTGCACAGGTCCTCATGCCCACAGGCAGCCAATGTCCAACAGCAGCTCCATCACCCAGTTCCTCCTCCTGCCGTTCACAGACACACGGGAGCTGCAGCTCTTGCACTTCTGGCTCTTCCTGGGCATCTACCTGGCTGCCCTCCTGGGCAACGGCCTCATCATCACCACCATAGCCTGGGACCAGCACCTCCACACCCCCATGTACTTCTTCCTGCTCAACCTCGCCCTCCTCGACCTGGGCTCCATCTCCACCGTTGTCCCCAAATCCATGGCCAATTCCCTCTGGGATTCCAGGGCCATCTCATACTTGGGATGTGCGGCACAGCTCTTTTTGTTTGTCTTCTTGATCACAGCAGAGTATTGTCTCCTCACAGTCATGTCGTATGACCGCTACGTTGCCATCTGCAAACCCCTGCACTACGGGACCCTCCTGGGCAGCAGAGCTTGTGTCCACATGGCAGCAGCTGCCTGGGCCACTGGGTTTCTCAATGCTCTGCTGCACACGGCCAATACATTTTCACTGCCCCTGTGCAAGGGCAATGTCCTGGGCCAGTTCTTCTGTGAAATCCCCCACATCCTCAAGCTCTCCTGCTCACACTCCCACCTCAGGGAACTTGGGCTCCTTGTGGTCAGTGCCTGTTTATTTTTTACGTGTTTCATTTTTATTGTGGTGTCCTATGTGCAGATCTTGAGGGCCGTGCTGAGGATCCCCTCTGAGCAGGGACGGCACAAAGCCTTTTCCACCTGCCTCCCTCACCTGGCCGTGGTCTCCCTGTTTGTCAGCACTGGTGCATTTGCCTACCTGAAGCCCCCATCCATCTGTTCTCCTTCCCTGGACCTGGTGGTGTCAGTTCTGTACTCGGTGGTGCCTCCAGCAGTGAACCCCCTCATCTACAGCATGAGGAACCAGGAGCTCAAGGATGCCCTGTGCAAACTCATATCCCTCTGTTTTCTGAAGCAATAAACTGGCCATCTTCTTCTATACAGGAGTTTTAATGTAGCTAATTACAAGCCCAGCCTGTCAACTGGATTTTCTGTTGTTGTTGGTTGTTTTCTCATTGTGATAATGTTGTCAACCCCTTTCTAATTCACTGCTGGCTTTTCTTTTATAACTGTTGGCTGCTTAAATGAGCAGCACTGCTCTCCTTGTCTCTAAAAAGAATAAAGGGCTCTTTAGTGACTTGTTTTTCACTATATCCTTCCTGCAAAGGCTTTTTGGAGCTGCAGGGACAGTTCCTGTGCGTGGGTGGAGGGGAAAAAAGCTCTGGCATGGCAGCCCTGCCAGGGAGCAGCAGCGCTTGTGCTTCCAGAGCTGTTCTGGTTCCACTCCCACACTCTCCTTCTCATCCCTGGTGTTGGTGCAAGGCCTGAGTGCTCTGGCAGCTTGGTCACCGTCCTGCTGTGTGTCAGTGCTGTGGGCGCAGGCAGGGACAGGCAATGGGCACTGCTGTGACAGAACTGGCCTCAGTAACAGTACTTGCACAAGGAAAAGTGATCTTCTTTGGGCAGTGCATGATGGTTTATATCTTCTTGCAATGTTTCTCTCAAGCTTATTCCTACAGAATTGGCCACAGATGAAACACCCGTGTGCAGCTGAACAGTGTGTGTGTGCAGGGCTGGCACACAGCAGTGTCCTCTCACAGCCAGGCTCCTGCCAGAGACCTGCAGGACCAGCAGAGCAGGGGCTGGGCTGTGCCCCTGTGCACTGGACAACCCGTGGAAGGAGCCTCAGGTCAATCACCATGGACTGGCCCCTCACAGCCATCATTTCCAGCTCTGGCCTCTCACCCCAGCTCAGAGGTCTTTGTCCCTCCATGGAATTACACTGAATGACTAGGTCAGAAATCAAAGTTCGCATTGTACAGATGGGACGTGAGCATTGAGAACAGGTACATGAGTTGACATGAACTTGAGTCAAAACAAACACCATCAGCTATTCCTGGGGTTCCATGATGGCCTTTGGGACAGACAGGGTCTCGAGGTCATTTCTCATTAGGAATAACATTGCATGGAAACTGTTTGAATGCAGCACTGGGTTGTGCTTCCTTTAATCAATGTCCCTGTGTCCATTCCTCGTGACGTGGAACATCTCAGATTAGTGCAGAGCTGGTGACACACCACAGGGCTGAGGTGTCTCCCGTCCTTTGGGAGCGGCAACAGGAGGCCAGAGGGACACTGTGACTCCTGCCGCTGTGTGTAAAAGGGACAGACTCTGTCTCTGAACATCCCTGGGTGCACAAGGAGCCCATGAGGCCAGCTCAGATGTGGACACCTGACAGACACTGACATTTCTGTGTGAGACACCAGAACAAACCTCACTGGCCCAGACAGATCAATCTCACCTGCTCCTGTCTGCTACGATGTCCTTACCCGTGAGTCTGGATTGTGGTCTCAAATGTGTCAGAGCAACCAGAGAGGTACTCAGGTCCTTGGAAAAGGCAGTTGTCAAACCTGCCTTCAAGAAGGGCAGGAATGAGAACTGGGAGAATTACGGGCTAGTGAGCCTACCTCTGTCCCTGGGAAGGAAATAAGACAAGTCTTCCTGCAGCCATGTCCAGGCACTTGGAAAATAAGGAAGGGATTGCTGAACCCAAATGGGCAGGGAAAGAAGGGCACGTTGTGCACATGGAATTTCACAAGGTGTCAGACAAGGTTTCCTGTGGTGTCCTTATAATGTGATTGGTGCTCCATGGGTAAAGAAGTGGATGCTGGATGGGAAGTTGGCTGGATGATGGAGCCCAAATGTCACCAGTGGTACAAAGTGCCCACAGAGCCAGTTACCAGTGGGATCCCTCAGGGACCAGCACTTGGGCCAACACTGTTGAACGTCTCTGTTCTCCCCCTGTATGATGTGACGCAGTGAACCTTCAGCTCCTTAGTGGATGGTGCAAAGCTGGGCAGAGGCCTTGGACAAGCTCACCTGGGTCACCCTGCCCTGAGCAGGACAGTGAGACAAGATGATGTTCACACCTGAGTTGCTCTGTGATTCCAGGAATCTTTCCCTTGGAAACGTTTTGGAAGAAGGAAGAGGTGGAGGAACAAGAAAATAAAAATACAGGCAGAGGAGGAGACCTCAAAGGTGTCAAATAAACAGAGCAGTTCTGTGAAGAATGTTTCTCTGCTCAAACTGTTAGCAGGAAATCTATAACCAGCTCCCCAAACTCCCTGGTCTGCTCATTGGCCCCTGGGATTTGCAGCACATTTCTTTACATCAGATTCTGCACTGAAGTTTGCACTGATTGTTACAGCTTCTTCGCAGGATTGCTTCATGTTTCCTTAGAGAACTGGATGTAAACAGGCACCGGGGAATTTTTAATTAGAGGAAACAACAAAGGGAAAAAAAAAAGAAAACACAATAGTACTTAATGATGTTTCTCAGTTCTGTGGTTAAATTAAGCAGTTTCCAGCGAGGTCCATTGCCATAATTGAAGAGTTGCCTATAGGGAGTAGGAGAGCAACTGCTGAAAGACTTGACCTGCCTGAAGCTCAAAGCAGAGTGAGAGCTGAGAGGCTCTGAATGAGCCAAGAGTGAGAGGTGAAGAACCTCTGGGGAGCGATGGAAAGTGCAAATGTCCAGACAGGCTTCTGAAGAGATGAGTTCAGACACGGGGAGCTGGGTAAGGACAGGTGGAAACTCCTGGATGTGCAGGGGATTAAATACACGTAGTGATAGACAGAGTTCTGGCACTGCAAGCACAGGGAAAGGCCAACGTTTCATCTCCCACAGTCCGTACACATTCTGAAAATTCATATTTTGGAAGGATAGAAATTCCACAGACATTTTATTAGATATATTGAATTATTTCATCTAATTAAAAAAGAGACTGTGGGGATTTTTGTTCTTTTTATTGTTGTTGTTGGGTTGGTTTGGGTTTCAAGTTTTGAGGGGAGTTCTCAAGTTTTCAGGCTGAGCTCCATGGTCTCACTCTGAGCACCCAGTGCAAACCTCGAGAGGCCCCGTGTACCTGAGGTGTTTGCCTGGGACTGCAGGTATCAGACCAGACTGATAGAGCGATGGTGCTTTCATCATTTACAATTAGTATTCAACACTTGTGCATCTAATTAGATAATTTTCAGGACTGTAGGTGAAGAGGCAGATATGTGAAGAGCACTTAGAAGATGTGATAGAAGAATATTCCAGTTGATAATAGAGAATCACAGAATTATTTCAGTTGGAAGAGACCCTCAGGACCATTGAGTCCAACCACAACCTAAATCTAGAACTAAACCGTGTCCCTAAGAACCTCGTCTAAACATCTTATAAACCCCTGCAGGAATGGTGACTCCCCCACTGCCCTGAGCTGCCTGTTCCAATGCCTGACAGCCCTTTCCAGGAAGAATTTTTTCCTAATATCCAATCTGAACCTTCCCTGGTACAACTTGGGGCCATTTCCTCTCATCCTATCACTTGCTACTTGGGAGAAGAGACCAAGACTCTCCATGTTCAACCTCCTTTCAGGCAGTTGTAGACAGTGATAAGGTCTCCCCTCAGCCTCCTGTTCTCCAGGCTGAACCCACCAGTTCCCTCACCTGCTCCTCATCACACTTGTGCTCCAGACCCTCAGCAGCTTCTTCGCCTCCTCTGCACTCTCTCTAGTGCCTCAATGTCCTTCTTATGATGAAGGGCCCAAACCTGAACACAGGATTCAAGATGCGACCTCATCAGCGCTGAGAACAGTGGAACAATCACGCTACTCCTGCTGGCCACACCATTCCTGATACAAGCCAGGATGCTGGTGGCCCTTTTGGCCACCTGGGCACACACAGGCTCATGTTCAGCTGCTGTCGATCAACACCCCCTGATCCCTTTCCACCAGGCAATGTTCCAGCCACTCTTCCCTGAGCCTGGGGTTGTTGTGACCCAAGTGCAGGACCCGGCACTTGGTCTGGTCAAACCTCATACAAATGGCCTCAGCCCAATGATCCAGTGGGTCCAGATCCCCCTGCATGGCCTTCCCACCCTCCAGCAGATCAACACTCCCACCCAACCTGGTGTCATCTGCAAACTTAATGAGGGTGCACGCGATCCCCTCATCCACATCACTGATAAAGCTTAAATAGAACTGAGTCAAATACTGAGCCCCGGGGACACCACTTGTGACCGGACACCAACTGGATTTGGCTCTGTTCACCACAATTCTTTTGGTCCAGCCCTCCATCACAGATACACCATCCGGGCCACGAGCTGCAGCTTCTCCAGGAGATGCTGTGGGACACGGTGTCAAAGGCTTTACTGCAGTCTAAGGACACAACACCCACAGCCCGTGTGGCGGATTCACTCCCCACGACAGACTTTCCCTCCTCTGCTCAGCCGGTCACCTTGTCACAGAAGAGATCAGGGTGGTCAAGCAGGACCTGCCTTTCATCCAGCCATGCTGATTGGGCCCGATTGCTCGTCTCGTGTGTGTGACCTCACAGTCCTTTCCCAGCCGTGTTCCTGCTGTTGGCCAATCCCCTGCAGAGGCAGAAGTGACCTCACAGTGCCCTCCACAGCCATTGGTTCCTACTGGACTGTGAGTTCCTGAGACACAAGTGACCACATGGCATCGTACCCACCATCACCCTCCTTGTGGTCCAGTGTGTGAGCAGATCAAACTAAGCTGCTTTCATCAAATGTATCCGATAGATTTCCTATCAAGGGTTTGAGTGGAGAAACGTTCCTCAGAGGAGCTGCTGTATTTACTCTGGGACATTTTACATCTCTGCTTCTGCCTCTGATTTTTTCTTCTCCTTCCTCTGTCTATTCTGACGTGAAAGAGCTCTCCAAGGAAAAGATTCATGGAATCCTACAATAACACAGGTTGGAAGAGACCCCCAAACACCATCTCTGTCCCACTGACCTTTATGGCACCCCAAGGAACAGCTGATGGCATTTGTGCTCATTTGGGTTCATCTCACCACATGCACACAGTGGACATGCACATGATGTGTATGTTTACGACTCATTTGCACAATGAAAACAGGGACTTTTGACCTAGTGTTTCATAGAATCATAGAATGTCCTGAGTTGGAAGGACCCAAAGGATCACGGAGTCCAACTCCTGTCCCTGCACAGGACACCCCACAGGTCACCCCGTGCGTCTGAGGACGTTGTCCAATCTCCTCTTGAACACTGTCATGTTGGGGCCGTGACACCTCCCTGGGGAGCCTGTTCAGTGTCCAGCACCTCTGGGTGAAGAACCTTTTCCTCATGTGCAACAGACCCTCCCCTGGCACATATTTCTTCCGTTCCCTTGGGTTCTCTCACTGGTCACCAGTGAGAAGAGATCAATAACTTCTCTTCCTTCTCCCTTTGTGAGGAAGCTGTAGCCACCATGAGGTCTCCTTTGAGTCATTTCTTCAGCTCTGATGCTCAGAAACCCCTTGCTTTGCTTTCTGAAGCAGAAAGGAGGAGCCATGACCTGCAGGCAATGGGAAGGGGGATCCTGTCCCTCACACTCGGCTCAGGGCTCTTCCTGGGACCGTGGGATGTGGGTGTGCAAGGCCCAGGGAAGGACAACACTGGGACAACAACTTCCAGCTTCCCCATGGGGCTGCAAGGAGGCACCGAGGCCCCAGTGCCATGAGGACAACATGTCTTCTCCTGGGCCTCAGTGGCAGAGACAACTGCCATGGCCAAGGGGACAGAGACCTGGGTTCTGTGGGTCCCTTCCAGCCTTACAGCGCCCTTTGCCATCTCCACCACAGGCTGTTCTACACGGTGCTACCCCTGCCCCTCTTTCCCTGCAGGCTGCAGACACCCATCTCGCTTCCCCACCTGCTCTCACCCAGCATTTCTGCACCTTCACTGCTGTGTCTGCACCCTCACTGGCTGCTCTTTGGCACACAAACCATGGGCTGATCCAGCTCCCTCTGGGTCACCTCTTGCCCCACAGCACTGCCCTTCCAGTCACATTTCTTACTCCTGATATCCAGTCCTTACCTTCCAAGTTGCACTTTCTGACCTTTTTTTTCCCTCTTCTGCTTTTTGCTATTACCAAGGAAAGCTCGGCCATCTCACTAACAGGCCTTCATGCATGGAATCCAACTCATAAGATGTTTCGAGATCTTTTACCTGAGAGAAGCAGCCTCACACTGGTCTTCTAAATCCCCTGACTGCTGTTGGTCTTTCATCTTCTCTGACAAACACAACCATGTTCCTGCTGCTGTCCCATCATGTTCTTATGTGGAATGGACATGACAACCCGTCTCTAAGGCCTCTTTTTGGGTAGGGCCTTTGGGTACTTGGGCAGAGGTTCTTTCCCAGCCATGTCCCTGCTGCTGGGCTGTTACCTCCAGAGACAGACCTCACTGTCTCCTTTACAGATACAGGCTTCTTACTGGATTATGAGATATTGGGACACAACTGATGTCATAACACACCATTCCCATCCATAAAACTCCTATGGCCCAATACCTGATCAGATGAATGTATGCTTGTTTTATCAAAGTTATCAAATATATTTCCTACTAATGATTTGAGTGGGGAAACATCCCAGTGCTGCATCCAGGCAAATTTCTCTGGTATGTAACATCCAACGTGAAGTGACCTGTAGATACTGTCTGCCCCACAGGCCTTCATGAAACCTCAAGGAATGCCTGGTTTCGCTTGGGCTCATCTCACCTCGGGTTCCTCTCACCTCACATACATGATGTGCATGCTCACAGCTCATCTGTTCAATGAAAACCTCCTGTTGCCACTCCCAAGGGATGGGAGGTACCTCAGCCCTAAGGTGTGTCCCCCTGCTCTGCACTCCTCTGAGATGTCCCACGTCATGTGGAATGGACACAGGGATCTCAGTTCAAGGAAGCACATCCAGGGCTGCATTCACGTGTTTTCCTGTGGGATGTTCCTCCCAACATGAAGTGATCTCGAGACGCTGCCTGTCCAAAGGGCCCTTATGGAACCCCCTGGAATAACCGGATGGTGTTTGTGCTCACTCAGGTTCATGTTACCTCACATACATGATGTGCATTCTCGCATCTCATCTATACAATACAAACCTGCACTGCTGAACTACTCATTTGGTGTCCATCCATGCAGGGAAGAACAACATCTGTGGGTGAGGGGCCAGGGCTGGAAATGGTGGAGGGGTTTGGAGGGGTTTGGAGCTCACGGACAACATCTTCCTGACACGGGTGACTGAGGAGTCAGTGGGGTGAGGTGCCCTGTGGGACTTCACACTTACAAACCAGAAAGAGTTGCTCAGGATGGAACAGTCAGGGATGGAAAGTGGAGCTGAGGCTCCTGGGAGATGAGAACAAGGCCAAGAGCAGGATTTCAGGAGAGCAAGCTTTGGCCTGCTGAGGGACCTGCTTGGGTCCTGTGGGATATGTCCTTGGTGTCTGCAGAGCTTTTCTCTCCCATCTCCTCCCTCCTCTCTCCCACCTGCTGTTGTGCAGCGTTTTTTACCCTTTCTCAAATATCCCAGAGGTGCTGCCAACATCACTGAGTGGCTCAGATTTGGCAAGAAGTGGGTCCATCTTGGAGCAGCTGAAATCGGCTCTGTCTGACATTGGTCAAACTCCTCTTGTCTTCCCGGAGAGGTGACAGCTGTAGCACAGCCACACTCACCTCCTGTTCCAAGACTTTGTCATGTAAGCCCAGTACAGGGTGACAACATGTTGGATGTTACAACTACTTGACCATGGAGAAGAAATGGATCTTCTGTCGGCAACTCGAGAAACTCAGCAGTCAATGAGTACGTTCCTATGGGGAACTGTAATTGCCCTGACATTCACTGGCCAGGCAAAGCTGCAGCTGCCAACAGTCCAAAGGATATTGGGCCAACTGCACAACATGGCTGCCTGGTTGGCCAACAAGGGTGATGTTCCCCTGAATCTGGACCTGGGAAACAAGGAAACCCTGGTGAGGGATGTGAACATCAGTGTCCACCTTGGCTGTTGTGACCAGGACACAGTGGGGTCCCAGGCACCAGAGGGGAGGGAGGAAGGCCAGCAGCAGAGCACAGGCTGGTGGGCTCCAGAGGAGAAGACTTGGACATACTGGGGAATGGTGGGCAAAGTGGTGACATGGAAGTAGATCTGAAGGGTGAAGGAGCTCAGGAAATCTGATAATCCTTACAGGACAGCCTGCTCCAAGCACAAGAATGATCTCTCCAAGTACCCCTGAACAGAAGCATTTATCTCGTGAGGCTGCTCATCTGCACTGATGGAGCTCCAGGGCAAAAGGCAGCACACAGGAGGTGGGAGCAGGGGAAGCTGCAAAGGAGGAATTTAGAAACCTTGTCCATGGATGTGGGGATGATGACAAAGCTGCCCTGGACTTGATACCTGCACGGGAAGGGCAGCAAGATGAGCTGACAGAGCTTCACTTGCAGTAAGAGAATAGACAGGGTGAACGTGGGCCTGCTGCTGAACTTCATAAGAGTAGAATCAGACAGAGCTGAGGTTATTCGTGGCTCCTTTGCCTCCATCTTCACCAGCAAGGTCTCCAGGGACTTTGTTCCTGAAGGCAGGAGTCTGGAGAACACCCAGCAGTGGATGGGGCTCAAGTCAGGGGTGACCTGAGCAAACTCAGACACCGTTACAGAACAGGAGATGGGTCACTTGACCAGCTCCCTGAACACAAGTATCGCTGTGCTGTGGCACCTGAGATTGCCAGGAACACCCACCTCTTGATACAGAGGAGTGTGACTCCTTTGAGGTGTTCTGGACTATCTTCTCATTCAAGTGGTGATTTAGGCACCCACTTTTCTGACGTATTCAGTCTTTCTCAGGAGACACTCCATATTGATATGAACTGGAGTCTGCTGATACCACCTGTTCTGGAAACGGAGGGAAGGGCGAGCAGGGAAGGGAATAGCAGAAATTGGGCTTTATTGCTATTTATTATGCAAATGCTCTCTGTTTCGCTATTCTTGAAATGTCCCTAATCATCCACACCAGACTTGAAGCCTTTAGGATAATGATGCACAGACCCTTGGCTTGTAAGAGCATTTTAGATGTTAATGAGCCCTCTGCTGCCATGATCCTGAACTGCAGCTACTGAGAGAATGAACAAACCTCTAATGAAGTGAAAGGAAGAAGTAAACCCCAAGTTTCTGAGGGTGTTTGGACCCCATGAAGGGCCATCACTGACACAGCTGTGAAGGAAACAACCAGTGCAGGTCCCTGTCCCTGGAGACTGGTGAAGGGAAGACTTGGAGACACTGGTTCCAGGTGGTGAGGGCCATGTGGAGGTGGCTCTGATGCCATGTCAGCCCTTGATGCTTGTTCATCACCAGAATGGCTGAGCCCTGACCCCTGGGACCTGGTAGATTTTTCTCCAATGTTTTTCAAGGCTTTTCCTGTGGTCAGTGTGAGTGTTTTGTGTTTTGGGGGTGGTGTTTATGTCGAGTGCTGTTGCTTTAACTGCAAGACTCTTGTTTTCTGTGGACTTGGAAATGCCTGTGAGTTCCTCACAACTAATGCAGCTTCTTTCATTCACCTGGCAATGGTCACCAATCACCACAATGTCCTAATCCCACACTTGCTTGAATCCCCTGTTTGGATCCATACCCATCACTGCAGTAGGTTCATGGATCCACCAAGTTCATGGATGATTCCTGAAGTCCATCCAAGTGTGGGCAGTGTAAGAGAGGAGCAGAGCAGGGTCAGCTCATGGGCCATGACTGAGCACAGCCACCCCAGCAGCAGCCGTTCCCCATCTCCCAGGCACAGCCATGCCCACAGCATGCAAATGGCACTGCCATATAGGATTAGCCCAAGAGAGGCCTTTCTTCCTTCCGTATTCCCAGGAAGATCTTCCTCCTGTTCCTCCTCCACCTGCAGACATCAACTGCTTTCCATTTCTGGGCTCAGACATGGCTGGAAGGGTTCACTGAAGCCATCAGCCATCTCATTGCTTCTCCCTGACATGCCCTGACCCTCTCCCACACCTACAATGGCCAATCACGGCTGCTCAGGCCTCCCGCTCTTCAGAAGAGGCCTCGAGCTTCTTGGTTCTTCCTGGTGCTTATTATGAACTTCCTCACTCTCTCCAGAGTTCATGATGAGCTTTCGTGTCCGTAACAGCCCTTTATGACCATGTCTCACTAAATGGTTGTGTTTGTATGATCATTTGTGCAGAAAGGGCAGTCACAGGACAGCACCCAATATGTCAAAACTGATGCCCAGTGAAATGCCGTAAAGCCCTGATGAGTTCCCCCTGTGTCTGTGTCTCCTGGAAGGAGTCTGTCCCGAGAAGGGGATCCAGCTCCTGCCACTCTCTGCAGAGGCACATGAGCAGTGTCCATCACCTGGGGACACAAAGGGTGACGTTTGCCAGACCACCCTTCATCTGAACCACTTAGATGTGTGCTTGTGGATGGGGTATGGAGCCTTATAGTGCAAATACCTATTTAATTGTCATTGCCAGAAAGGCTACCACAGATGCAGAGTACTATTTTATAGATATGTCAATAGAAGCATATACAACTGACATTCCTAGACAAATTACACAAACACCTAAAGGATTATTCATGCCTTTTAACATGATTATCCACAGAAGCCCCACCAGCTTTCATCTCAGGAAATGGGATCCAGAGTCCAAGGGCAGGATGGTTTGGGCTCTGTGCTGGGATCTGGAAACTGAAACGTGCTCCCATCTCCCAGCCCCCTGCCCTCCTCAGTGAGGGTGTGAGACATTCTGCCAGCGAGGGCTGAACTCACAGCCATGACCAGTATCTTATGTCCAACTGCAGCCAGTGGTGTCCTGCCAGCTCAGGATTGGAGCTTCCATTGCTGGAGGTGTTTAAAAGATGTGCAGATGTGTCACTTTGGGACATGGTTTAGTGGTGGTCTTGGCGATGTTTGACTTATGGTTAGACTTCATGTTCTTAAGGGTCTTTTCCAGCCTAAATGATTCTATGATTCTATGATTTGGGTGAAACCATTTCAGCTCCATCACCTCCAGCTTCCCCCAGAGGCTGCTGTTGTGTGGCACAACTGTCCTGGCTCTCCAGGCAGGTTGGGCACTGGGTTGGTGTCTGCATTGGCAGTTTTCCCCTTCCTGGGGTAAAAGGCTGTTGAGCAGAGACAGTTGTAGAGATTTGGGTCTCAGGGGTTTGCAGCAATCCTGTCAAACTCTGAGCAGGATGAGCTTTGGAGCCCAGGAACAATGGAGATGCTCTGAAGGATGTTTGTGAACAGTGGTGCTGTCACTAGTAACAGTAACAGGGAACTCCTTATTCTCACTGATGATGATGATGAACTAAAGCTCTTTAGTTTCATTCCTAACAGTCATTCTTGCTTTTCCAAACATCTACTACACCTCAGTAGTTGTGCCTCGGAATAAGTTCTTAGAACAATGCTTTTTCTCTCAATTTTCTGGTCTGGGCAGGGGAAAGAAAGGCATGATGAGTACGTGGAGTTTTGCAAGCCCCCAGACATGGTCTCCTGTGGTGCCTTAGAGCAGATTGGTGAGATCTGGGATGCAGATGCTGATGTTGTGATGGGTGGGGAGTTGGCAGCATGACCAAACCCAAACATCATCAGTGGTACAAAGTCCTCTGTTCAGCCAGTTTCTTGTGGCATCCCTCAGTGATGAGTACTTGGGCCAACACTGTCCAGCGGCTTTATTCTGCCTCTTCAATATGTCACGGAGCACATTTTCAGCTCCTTTGTGGATGATGCAAAGCTGGGCAGAGGCCTAGAACAACCTCACCTGGTGGACCCTGCCTTGAGCAGGAGAGTGAGACAAGATGATGTTCAGGGCCCTCTTCAAACCTGAGTTATTCTATGGTTCAATGAATCATTACCTTGGAGAGGTGTTTGAAAACAGAAGATGTAGTCCTTACAGTTAAAAGAATGAATCCTGCCTGCAATTGCAAACCTAAAACATGTAAATCCACTCAGTTTTGGTCAGTCTGCTGCTCTAACAAAGATAAAAGTGACATTTAAAACACCTAATCAGAACCTGCAAAGAATACTGTCCTTGCAGCACAGACACTCTGGAGCCTGCACTATTAGCTGAGTCTTGTTTTAACATCTGTCTCAAGACGGTTACATAAAGTGTCCTTTAGCTGAGCTTTGCTCCTTTCACGCTCATTATAGTACTAAAACACACATCCCCAGGATGGGAGCCCCAGGCTCAGCCCGGGACCCTCTCTCAACAAGCATGTGTAGTGGTAAAATGATTATGTAACCAATACGCCAATGTGTAAGCACTTGGCTCTTTAGGACTGCCGGGAGGGTGTGAATGTAGGGATAAGATTTGTATATAATAGATGTTCCTTCTCTATCTGTTGTGCTGGTTTCATTCCAGCATCCAGACTTGCACAACTCTGGAATAAACAAGATCTCATCTCTGCGTGTGGGATTGGCTTTGCACTTCAGGTAGCGAATTCACCATGAGAACCAGGAAGAAGGAAAACAATAAGAAATAAAAGAGGTGGGAGAGGACATAGAAAAGGTTTCAACATTTTACATTCCTGTCAAGAATGCTTCTCCTCTCAGATCTTTAGCAGGAAATAGATTTGATCAGTTTGATAAAACAAGCATAGTTTTATCTAGTCAGGTCGCGGCCCATAAGGAGGGGGATGGATGGGTGTGGGATTATGATGGCAGTTGAGCCTCCTAAACTCATAATTGAGTGGAAAGACTTTGGCTGTGAAGGGGACAGTGGGGTCAGTTCTGTGTCTGGAGGTGACAGCCCAGCAGCAGGGACATGGCTGGGAAAGAACCTCTGCCCAAGGGCCCACAGGCCCTACCCAGAGTGAGACCTTGGAGATGGGTTGTCATGTCCATTCCACATAAGAACATGATGGAACAGCAGCAGAGACATGGTCGTGTCAGAGAAGCTGAAAGGCCAGCAGCACTCGTGGGATTTAGAAGATCATGGCGAGGCGACTTCTCTCTGGTCAAGTAAAAGACCACAAGAAGCCTAATGGGTTGGGTTCCCTGCATGAATGACAATTTCTGAGATGGTGGAGTAGCAGAAAAAAAAGGAGGGAAGAGGAAAAAAAGTCACAAAGTGACTTGGAAGACGGAGACTGGATATCAGGAGTAAGAAATGTCGCTGGAAGGGCAGTGCTGTGGGGCAAGAGGTGACCCAGAGGGAGCTGGATCAGCCCATGGTTTGTGTGCCAAAGAGCAGCCAGTGAGGGTGCAGACACAGCAGTGAAGGTGCAGAAATGCTGGGTGAGAGCAGGTGGGGAAGTGAGATGGGTGTCTGCAGCCTGCAGGGAAAGAGGGGCAGGGGTAGCACCGTGTAGAACAGCCTGTGGTGGAGATGGCAAAGGGCGCTGTAAGGCTGGAAGGGACCCGCAGAACCCAGGTCTGTGTCCCCTTGGCCAGGGCAGTTGTCTCTGCCACTGAGGCCCAGGAGAAGACATGTTGTCCTCATGGCACTGGGGCCTCGGTGCCTCCTTGCAGCCCCATGGGGAAGCTGGAAGTTGTTGTCCCAGTGTTGTCCTTCCCTGGGCCTTGCACACCCACATCCCACGGTCCCAGGAAGAGCCCTGAGCCGTGTGTGAGGGACAGGATCCCCCTTCCCATTGCCTGCAGGTCATGGCTCCTCCTTTCTGCTTCAGAAAGCAAACCAAGGGGTTTCTGAGCATCAGAGCTGAAGAAAAGACTCAAAGGAGACCTCATGGTGGCTACAGCTTCCTCACAAGGGGAGAAGGAGGGGAAGGTACTGATCTCTTCTCTGTGGTGACCAATGAGAATACCCAAGGGAATGGCAGGAACATGTGCCAGGAGAGGTTTAGGTTGGACATGAGGAAAAGGTTCTTCCCCCAGAGGTGCTGGACACTGAACAGGCTCCCCAGGGAGGTGTCACAGCCCCAACCTGACAGTGTTCAAGGAGAGACTGGACAACGTCCTCAGACACACGGGGTGACCTGTGGGGTGTCCTGTGCAGGGACAGGAGTTGGACTCCATGATCCTTGTGGGTCCTTCCAACTCAGGACATTCTATGATTGTATGAAATACTAGGTCAAAAGTCCATGTTTTCGTTGTCCAGATGAGATGTAAACATACACATCATGTGCATGTCCACTGTGTGCATGTGGTGAGATGAACCCAAGGGAGCACAAATCCATCAGATGTTCCTTGGAGTGCCATAAAGGTCAGTGGGACAGAGATGGTGTTCAGGGGTCTCTTCTAACCTGCGTTATTGTAGGATTCCATGAATCTTTGCCTTGGAGAGCTCTTTAACATCAGAATAGACAGAGGAAGGAGAACAAAAAATCACAGGCAGAAGCAGAGATGTAAAATGTCCCAGAGTAAATACAGCAGCTCCTCTGAGGAACGTTTCTCCACTCAAACCCTTGATAGGAAATCTATTGGATAAATTTGATGAAAGCAGCTCAGTTTGATCTGCTCACACACTGGACCACAAGGAGAGTGATGGTGGGTACGATGCCATGTGGTCACTGTGTCTCAGGAACTCATAGTCCAGTAGGAACCAATGGGTGTGGAGGGCACTGTGAGGTCACTTCTGCCTCTGCAGGGGATTGGCCAACAGCAGGAACAGGGCTGGGAAAGGACTGTGAGGTCACACACATGAGACAAGCAATCGGGCCCAATCAGCATGGCTGGATGAAAGGCAGGTCCTGCTTGACCACCCTGATCTCTTCTGTGACAAGGTGACCGGCTGAGCAGATGAGGGAAAGTCTGTCGTGGGGAGTGAATCCGCCACACGGGCTGTGGGTGTTGTGTCCTTAGACTGCAGTAAAGCCTTTGACACCGTGTCCCACAGCATCTCCTGGAGAAGCTGCAGCTCGTGGCCTGGATGGTGTATCTGTGATGGGTAAAGAACTGGCTGGAAGGCATTTTAGAGCCATTTGTCCCCTTCCTGTTCACATGGGCATCCCATGAATGCATCACTGCTCTACCCCAGTGTAGACAGGCACAAGGCCTTCTCCTCCTGGACCTCTCACCTCACCTGTGCCACTGTTTTCTACAGCACCCTCATCCTGGACTGTGGGATGCCCAGAACAGCCCTCACAAGACAGTTTGACAAAGCCTTTTTTCTACACCTTCCCCACATCCATGCTCAATCCCCTCATGTACAGTTCAAGGACCAGAAAGGTTGGGTACAAGGAAGACATTGAGAAAAATGGTCAGGAAAGCTTTGAGGTGCACAGAGAGCCCATCAACATGTTGGCAAGCTGCTATCTCTGAACAAGCCCAGAAGAGCAGCACAGCATTTGCTGTGTCCCAGAAACTCGCCTGGAAGGTTGGGATATGGAGAAAAGGTTTGGTCTGGGAAGGGACAGACAGGGGCTGGTGGGACTGGCTGGTGTGGCCGTGAGACGTCTCTCCAACACCTCAGAAAAGTCCTGGCTCTCAGGGAGGCTGCATGGTCCTCTGAGAAAGAAAATAGCAAAAATGACTTATCATGGAATCATAGAATAATTGTGGCTGGAAGAGACCCTTAGGATCATTGAGTCCAAACATAATCTAATTCTGGCAATAAACCATGTCCCTAGAGCATCATCTGTATGTCTTTTGAACACCTTTCAGTGATGGTGACTCCACAACCTCACTGGGCAGTCTGCTCCATTGCTTCAAAACCACTTCCCTGAAGAATTTCTTCCTCATATCCAATCTAAACCTCTGCGTGTGCAACTTGAGGCCATTTCCTCTTGTCCTATCTCGGGAGAAGAGACTCGGGAGAAGAGACAACACCCTCCATGATAAAACCTCCTTTCAGGCAGCTGTAGAGAGTAATAAGGTCTCCCCTCAGCCTCCTGTTCTCAAGGCTGAACAGCCCCAGCTCCCTCAACCGCTCCTCGTCAGACTGGTGCTCCAGACCCTTCACCAGCCTTGTCACCCTCCTCTGAACTCTCTCCAGCACCTCAATGTCTTCCTTGTCATAAGGGGCCTAAAACTGACCCCAGGATTCAAGGTGCAGCCTCACCAGTGCCCAGTACAAAGGGATGATCACTTCTCTAGTCCTGCTAAAGCTCTGATTGAATCAAGGCTTGAACACCTTGGTGTGACCCAGTTGGTGACAGGTTGGACTGCAGACTCCTGAGGTCCCTTCAACCTCAGTTCTCTCATGATCCCATTGTGATGTTGGGCTCTGTTTCAGACTGGAGCAGAGCAGGCGATGATGGGGCAGGATCCACCTGTGCTGTAGGTGACCATCTAAACCAACATCTCATCCAGTGAACCAGCCAACCCCTCAGTGTGACTCGCTCTGGGCAACGTGTGAGGAGTCCTGGGCAGGGAAGGTTCAGAGGGCATGGGGCGCTGTGCAAGACACAACGTGATCTTGGCTTCATGCCTGCAGGCCCATCAGATGTCAGTTGATGTCAATGAAAATTAAAATAAGTCTTTGGCGGGGTTTCTTTTCTTTAAAAATAAAAGAGTTTTCCAGAAACAGGCACGGGTTTAGGACACAAATGTCTTCAGCTCCAGGGACACAAACACCTGGTGCCAGTGTAGATGCCCCGGGAACCCCTGCCCAGGCTCCACCTGCACTGCAAGGTGCTCTGGTCTCCCCAGGTCCTGTGTGATAGATGCCAATCCCAGGCCAGCACCTCAGGTACACTGGGCCCCTAAAATGGCCCTGGCTGTTTATGGTGAGACAGCTGACGAAAGATGTACTAAGGGTACGAGAAGAAATATTGGTCTTCCCCTGTACTTCTATTACCAACACTCTATTATTTCATCTCCCTCGTCAATCAGGAGTTCCCACCTCTCCTGATTAAATGTCCCTGCCCAAGGACAACTTTCCAGCACTGTCTGGACATTTGCCCTTCCCAGTGCTCTCAGGTTTCTCCTCCACTTGCTCTTTGGTCACTCAGTGGCCTCTCAGCTGTCTGGTTTCTGCTTTGAGCTTCAGGGAGTTACAAACTTGCCCCATTCTTCAGAGCTCTAATTAACATGGCAGTCAACACGTTCATTGTGTTTATTTCTATCCTCTCCTGTCTCTCTGTCTAAACCAGTTCTTGTGTGGGTGTCCCTTGTGGATGCTGGACCTCACCAGATCCAGCTTACACACACAGCTGAGGAAAGTGTTTTGCTGTTTATTAAACTGATGTAGGAAAAGTGATGCAATCTGTGGTGGCCAATGAGGGAACCGGCAGACTGGGGGTGGGGGTGAGGAGCCAGGTTGTCCATACAGTGTTCCTTCCCTTTCTCCTGCTCCCTTCGCTTTCTCCCTCTGTCCCATATCTTTCTTCCCGACTTGTCTCTTGGAGACTTTGTTCCACTTTGGCCCCAGTCTGGCCATGGTTTGACCAGTTTCCAGAGGCCTGGCTGGTGACAGCAGGGACAGCAGCAGTGACAGGCCCGGGGCTGACAGGCTCCCCATCCCCTAGGGGGCGCTCGGCTGCCACACCCAGCTGACATTGACCCTTTGTCACAATGCCGCTACCGTGGGAGGATGCGGTGACTCTGCAGGTGACAGGGACACTGCAGGACTTGGTGTCAGCTCAGCAATTTCTCACTTCCCCAAAGAAGCGGAATTCTGCAAATTGCTGCCTTTGCTCCTGAAAGGATGTCATCAGGTGGGTGTTTTGGTGTAATACACGGAAAACCAGAGCAGAAATGGGGAAATATTCCCATGAGATGCATGATCCCTGCACCAAACCACCATGACGAATGTATTGCGCATACAACGCCTATCCCAAATTCTGATTACTGCCTCACAGTCGTGAATAAACAAACTCTCACAATTACTCTCAGCTAATGTTACCCTGACAACAGTATATATAACAAAATTCAGTAACCTCTGCCAACAAAACCCCCAATACAGATCATGCTTCTGTTTGCCAGGATGAAATGCTTTCATTGAGTATTAAATCAACTCCAAATCATAAGTTCTGCTTTAATATTAGGATCAAAACTAATCGGTAAATTGTAATTATTCTTTCCAGTATCTGGAGAGAAGTTTGCTTTGAGTTCCCTATTTATAAAAGAGTGATATGTGAAACAAGACACTGGAGCTTTTTACCAGTATATAGTGGTGGGTATATCCCTTGGCATTGTTCTGGCAAGCACAGCAAACACAGTTCCCTGATGATTTTTGGTGCAAGTTTCTGCTCTCTCAGTGTTGCCGGTTGTGTGCGTGCTGCTGATCTGGATGTCGGAGGGTTGAGGGACAAGCAGCTCCTGGGGGAGCAGGAAAGCAAATTGGAGATATTTTTTGATTTAACTTACTAAGAGGTAAAAATTGTGCAATCCAGTACTTAGAAACAGCAGGTTACAACGTGGTGCGAACAGGGTTCTGCTCTGAAATGGTGATACATTAAGTGTCAATTTAAACAAATTATTGGTTTCTTGCTTCCCCTGTGCGATGATCTGCTGCGTAGCCTCTGGGATAGTCTCTGTGATGATGAGCTTCTGTGGATATTAGTTTTTATCTTCAAATTTTGTTTACTTTTAAGGAATCTTTTAATGTCACAAACCCCATTGGACAGCGTGTGTGTCACAAACCCCATTGGACAGCGTGTGTGTCAAAAACTTATGGGATAGTGTGTGTGTCACAAACCCCGTTGGACAGCGTGTGTGTCACAAACCCCATTGGACAGCGTGTGTGTCACAAACCCCATTGGACAGTGTGTGTGTCACAAACCCCATTGGACAGTGTGTGTATCTCCAACCCATTGGACACTGTGTGTGTCACAAACCCCATTGGACACTGTGTTTGTCACAGACCCCGTTGGACAGTTTGTATGTCACAAACCCCCTGGACACTGTGAGTGTCAGAAACCGTACTGGACAGCGTGTGTGTCACAAACCCCATTGGACAGCGTGTGTGTCACAAACACCATTAGACGTGTGTGTGTCACAAACCCCTCTGGACAGCGTGTGTGTCACAAACCCCATTGGACAGTGTGTGTGTCACAAACCCCATTGGACAGCGTGTGTGTCACAAACCCCATTGGACACTGTGTGTGTCACAAACCCCATTGGACAGCGTGTGTGTCCAAACCCCATTGGACGGTGTGTGTGTCACAAACCCAATGGAATCAGGTGTTCACTTAAAGCAGTAACAGCCCCAAAAGAAATGAAACGCTTGAAGAGAATTGTTACTGAACGCCAGGTCCACCCGTGAGCTCTGCAAGAGACTCATCGTGTCAGCAGCGCTGTGGCTCATTTACCCGCAGCCTGTCTGAACTCACACGCTGCCCGCGCTGCCTCAGCTTCCCTCTGACAAACCGGAGGCGCCAGCCCCGCCGCTCCCCTTCCCGCACTCCCTGCCCGCACAGCCGCTCTCTGCTCGGCAGGGCGACCCTCGTCCGGCCCGCCCGCACCCCGAAACCGTTGTGTCTCCTCGCCAACGCCCCCGCACAACAACGCCCTCGAACCCCTCACTGCGCCCGGCAGCCAATCAGCGGGGGGTCCCTGGACGCCTGTGTCCCACAGGAGGGTCCTCGGGGGCCCCCAGGGTGTGTGTGGGGGTTCCCGCAGCTGAGCCTGCCCCACCAGGGGCTGCGCCCCTGCAGCCCATTGCCCTGCAGGCCTCTCCCCCGCCCAGTGAGTGACGGTGGGGGCGGAACTGGGGGGCCTGGGGGTAACAGGGACCCCTGGGGGGATGTGGGACCCTGGAGACCCTGGGGGGATGGGGGAGGGGGTGCCAGGGACCCACTGGGTGGCACTGGGGGATGCCAGTTACCCCCTGGTGACAGCGGGGGGCTCCTGGGGATCTTCCGGGGACCACAGTGTGGGGTCCCAGAGACTCCGTGGGTGTTGGGGGGAAGGGAGCCCTGGGGCCCCCTGGGGTGATGGTGGGTGGCACTGAGGGGACCCTGGGGTAATGAGCATGGCTCCTGGGATCCGCGGGGTGACAGTGGGGAGGTCCTGAGGGCCTGTGGTCCGTGGGGGCGTCCTGGGAACCCAAGTATCATAAGTGGGGGGGTCCCAGAGACCCCCTGGGTGATGGTGGGCGGCACTGTGGGGTGTCCTGAGGACCCTGAGGTGATCGTGTGGGGTCCAACGACACCTTGAGTGGCACTGGGGGGCCCAGTTACCCCCAGTATGCCAGTGGGGGCCATCCCTGAGACCCCATGGGTGACAGTGCGGTGGTCCTGTGACCCCTGGGCATTGGTGGGTGACACCGGGGTTGGTGTTGAATATGTGTGGGCGCAGGTGCTGGGTGTCCCCCTATGATGGGGTGTCCCCCTATGATGGGGTGTCCCCGCCATCGTGTGTCTCTGCCCCCAGCCCTGCAGACGGACCTTCACGCTGGATGACTTTGAGACTGGGTGGCCGCTGGGGAAGGGCAAGTTTGGGAGTGTCTACCTGGCATGGGAAGCATGAAGCAAAGAGTATATTAAAAATCCTACAGCCTTATATCTCTAAAGAATTCATTATATTTAGCGTTCATCTACTTAAGTTAAATGGTTAATATTAGACTGAAATTGGGCTCATCCGCTGAGCTGTGAGCAGTAAAAGCATTGCCACACAGCTCACTGATTTAGCAGGGAGAGCTCACAGTGGCTCACCCAGACTGTCGTGTTTATAGAATAAAGTGGTTGGCTCGCAGTCAAGTTGCACACAGCAGGAAAAGTCTGCACAGAACCCCCTGCGCCAACAAACACCCTGCGCCAGGGGGTTTGTGACACACACGCTGTCCAATGGGGTTTGTGACACACACGCTGTCCAATGGGGTTTGTGACACACACACTGTCCAATGGGGTTTGTGACACACACGCTGTCCAATGGGGTTTGTGACACACACGCTGTCCAATGGGGTTTGTGACACACACACTGTCCGGGGGGGTTTGTGACACACACACTGTCCAATGGGGTTTGTGACACACACACTGTCCAATGGGGTTTGTGACACACACGCTGTCCAATGGGGTTTGTGACACACACACTGTCCAATGGGGTTTGTGACACACACGCTGTCCAGGGGGGTTTGTGACACACACACTGTCTGGGGGGGTTTGTGACACACACACTGTCCAATGGGGTTTGTGACACACACACTGTCCAATGGGGTTTGTGACACACACGCTGTCCAATGGGGTTTGTGACACACACACTGTCCAATGGGGTTTGTGACACACACACTGCCCAGGGGGTTTGTGACACACACACTGTCCAATGGGGTTTGTGACACACACGCTGTCCAGGGGGGTTTGTGACACACACACTGTCCAATGGGGTTTGTGACACACACACTGTCCAATGGGGTTTGTGACACACACACTGTCCAGGGGGGTTTGTGACACACGCTGTCCAATGGGGTTTGTGACACACAGACTGTCCAATGGGGTTTGTGACACACACACTGCCCAAGGGGGTTTGTGACACACACACTGTCCAGGGGGGTTTGTGACACACACGCTCTCCAGGGGTTTTGTGTCGCGGTTGAGACGGACAAACGACATGGACCAAGTTCTTTCAAGATGAAAGCAATAGATGCCATTTATTACTACAAGTGCATTTTTATATAATTCTACCAGTTCATGTGTCTTTTCACCATTGGTTACAAGTTACAGCACTAACATCTCATTAGTTAACTTTTCTATCGTCCATGTTATTCCTCTATCCCCTTCTCTCTCACGGGTACATCTCTCCTCTCTCCGGATACTCCTTTACTCCCATCCTTCTCAACGGTAAATCTTGATATCTCAAGGCTGATCTCTACTCTCACATTTTCTGTCAAGGATTCCACAGATCTGCTGCAATTTCCCACAATTCCCCCTTTTTTTATTTGTGCTAAAAATGCTGCCCTCATTGTCCGCTGCAGGGCCCTTTGCAGCAGAGAAATCATGATGGCAACAACTGCAGTCATGGCAGAAACCAGCCCTGCAACCAAGAGAAGAGCCCTGGTAGCTGTCCCCTCTCTGCACCAGAGCTGATGTCCATGAGGCCCCACAGCGAGGAGGACCAGGCTCACAAAGCCTTTTCTGAGGGGATAACAGGATGGTTTCAACCACTGCAGCGTGGAGAAAATCCCCAGTGTGACCAGAGCCATAGGCTGCGCTGGACAGTGCCAACAGACCGCCATGGAAATAAGACTCGCTTTGAATCCATTCCCAAAGCACAGCCAGGCAAATGATGACTCTTCCCAAATGAGCAAAAAGAGTCCATTGCTGCTACTGCAGTCATGTTTCCTTTTCTACCCAAACCAAGATCCACAGTTGGCCATCTGTACAGGGGATGCAAAATGCACTTCAGCCGCAGGGTAAACCTTCCACACCTCCTGTGTGACTTGCACCTTTCTCGGAGTTATTTGCCTACCTTGATTGGTGGGAAGAGGTTCAGGACTTCTGGAAAGCCTTTAAGAGATACTCTTTGGAGTACTGAAAGAGTAAGGAAGCTACTGCCATTTTGGACATTTGTGTCAAAACTCATACACACATGGGATAGTGTGTGGTGTGTGACATGGATTTCTTTTTCTCCCTGTTCTCCTGTTTAGTAATGCCTGAGATCTTTGCTTTGGAAAAAAACATACCTAAAGAAAAGAATCTGAGAACAAAGGTCCTGATCAGAGAGAAGGTCCATCTGGGCCAAGACTCAGTCTCCAAAGCTGCCAGCCATCCGTGTCTACAGGGTCTTGGGGTGCTCAAAGGCCTCAGTGGCTGGGACCGGCCTCCCTGGGGACCATCTCCTGCAGGGGCCCAGGGGCCGTGTCTCAGCTCAGCCTGGGACCTCTGGTGCCTGCCTGAGCCATGTTGTAGGTGTGTGTGCCTGTCTCTGCCCCATCTCCTGGACGGGCCTGGGCCCTGCCCTGCAGAGAGCGGCTCTCCTGGATGGAGTCCTCAGGCCTGGCTCAGAGCTCATCGTGCTCCAGGCACAGCTACTGAGCACAACCATGCTGTGCTGTGCTGTGCTGTGCTGCTCTATTCTGTACGCTCACAAGGAGTCCAATAAAGATGTGACTGTTCGACTGAAATGCCAGAGAGGTTTTAGATCCAAAAACAGTTTCAGGGACACATACACAAAGGATACAACTGGAAACAGATTTTTTAAATTATTTTTTAATATTTATATTTATTTTATTAAAATTACAAATTTTAATAGAAGAAGGAGAAGGAGGAGAGCTGGCTCCTGCTGCAAACTTGCCCTGGGAGAAAGAACCCGAGAAAGCCAGGGCACGAGTGGTGCCTTGGAGGGCAAGAGCAGTGGGCATGAACCGAGCCAAAAGGGCCCAGAGGAGCTCTGACAGGTGGTCATGCTCAATGCTGCAGAGGAAGGCAAAAAAAACCCCGGGGACCAGGGCCAGTCTGCCCCGGGGGAAAATTCCTTCCTGACCCCAACACTGGCGATCGGCTGTTCCCTGAGCATTTGAGCAAGACCTGGCTCCTCGGCCCACAGGCTGGTCATGCCTCCCAGAAGACCACAGAATGATAGAAGGATAGAATGATAGGATGATGATGATGTCTTCTCTCTTCTCTTCTTTCTCTTCTTTCTCTTCTCTTCTCTTCTCTTCTCTTCTCTTCTCTTCTCTTCTCTTCTCTTCTCTTCTCTTCTCTTCTCTTCTCTTCTCTTCTCTTCTCTTCTCTTCTCTTCTCTTCTCTTCTCTTCTCTTCTCTCCTCTCCTCTCCTCTCCTCTCCTCTCCTCTCCTCTCCTCTCCTCTCCTCTCCTCTCCTCTCCTCTCCTCTCCTCTCCTCTCCTCTCCTCTCCTCTCCTCTCCTCTCCTCTCCTCTCCTCTCCTCTCCTCTCCTCTCCTCTCCTCTCCTCTCCTCTCCTCTCCTCTCCTCTCCTCTCCTCTCCTCTCCTCTCCTCTCCTCTCCTCCTTTCTTCACCTCTTCCCTCTCCCTCTTCTCTCTCCTTCTTCTCCTTCTCCCTCCTTTCACTAGCAGTACATGCTGGGGAAATCCCTGACAAACACTTGTAACCTTGCCCAGATTAGCCATTCGCTCCATCACCTTGTGCCAACGACGCATCTACCTTCTGGTGGCCGGGAGAGCACCGGGCCCCCTTCAAACCACTCTGCATTCCACTTCCTACAGCTGCTGACCCTAGCTCCCCACTCCATCAGGACGGTGAGCTCTGCAGTGCTCCTCAAGAAGGCATTCCCTTCATTTGGCTACTGCTATCCAGCTGAAAAGGATGATCATCCATCAGATGAACCTGGAAGGTTGCCCTGCTGGGAGATGGCCTTGCAGCGGAGAAACTCCAGCTGCCTCGTCCAGCTCTTCCTCCTTCAGCCCCTGTCAAGGGATTCCACCGGCTCCTCAAGGACTTCCTCTCCGATGTCTTCAGGCTGCCTCCAGGCCAGCTCTGGCAGCAGACACGGGACGCTGCTCCCTTTTATACTGCCCCGGGGCATTGTGACCTCAGCATTGCCCTGTGGTCGCATTGTGACACGGAGGTGACATGGGCCCCCAGTGTCCCACCCCACCCACTGCCCATGCACCCAGCACTCTGTGGAGGAAGGACTTCGGGGTGCTGCTGGCCCCGAGGCTGTCCTTGTGCCCAGGAGGCCCAGGGCGCTGTCCCTGCTCTTGGTGGTGAGATGAAGGGTGGTCTGGCAAACGTCACCCTTTGTGTCCCCAGGTGATGGACACTGCTCATGTGCCTCTGCAGAGAGTGGCAGGAGCTGGATCCCCTTCTCGGGACAGACTCCTTCCAGGAGAGACACAGACACAGGGGAACTCATCAGGGCTTTACGGCATTTCACTCAGCATCAGTTTTGACATATTGGGTGCTGCCCTGTGACTGCCCTTTCTGCACAAATTATCATAAAAACACAACCAGTTAAAGCAACAGCACTCGACATAAAACCCACCCCCAAAACACAAAACACTCACACTGACCACAGGAAAAGCCTTGAAAATCAGTTCAGAAAAATCCACCAGGTCCCAGGGGTCAGGGCTCAGCCGTTCTGGTGATGAACAAGCATCAAGGGCTGACATGGCACCAGAGCCACCTCCACATGGCCCTCACCACCTGGAACCAGTGTCTCCAAGTCTTTCCTTCAGCAGCCTCCAGGGACAGGGACCTGCACTGGTTGTTTCCTTCACAGCTGTGTCAGTGATGGCCCTTCATGGGGTCCAAACACCCTCAGAAACTTGGGGTTTGCTTCTGCCTTTCACTTCACTAAAGGTTTGTTCATTCTTTCAGTATCTGCAGTTCAGGATCATGGCAGCAGAGGGCTCATTAACATCTAAAATGCTCTTACAAGCAAAGGCTCTGTGCAGCATTTTCCTAGAGGCTTCAAGTCTGGTGTTGATGATTAGGGAGATTTCAGGAACATCCAAACAGAGAGCATTTGCATAATAAATAGCAATAAAGCCAAATTTCTTCTATTCCCTTCCCTGCTCGCCCTTCCCTCCCTTTCCAGAACAGGTGGTAACAGCAGATTCCAGTTCGTATCCGTATGGAGTGTCTCCTGATAAAGACTGAATATGTCAGAAAAGTGGGTGCCTGAATCACCATGTGAATCAGAATTAAGAGGAGTCAGACACCTCTGGACCAAGAGGTGGGTGTCTCTGGCAATCTCAGGTGCCACAGCACAGCGATACTTGTGTTCAGGGAGCTGGTCAAGTGACCCATCTCCTGTTCTGTAATGCTACCTCTCTGAGAAGACAACAGGAGATTGACTGATGTCAGAGCCGATTTCAGCTGCTCCAAGATGGACCCACTCCTTGCCAAATCTGAGCCACTCAGTGATGCTGGCAGCACCTCTGGGATATTGTATTTGAGAAAGGGTAAAAAACGCTGCACAACAGCAGGTGGGAGAGAGGAGGGAGGAGATGGGAGAGAAAAGCACTGCAGACACCAAGGTCATATCCCACAGGACCCAAGCAGGTCCCTCAGCAGGCCAAATCCTGCTCTCCTGAAATCCTGCTCTTGGCCTTGTTCTCATCTCCCAGGAGCCTCAGCTCCACTTTCCATCCCTGACTGTTCCATCCTGACCAACTCTTTCTGGTTTGTAAGTGTGAAGTCCCACAGGGCACCTCACCCCACTGACTCCTCAGTCACCCGTGTCAGGAAGATGTTGTCAATGGGCTCCAAACCCTCCTGGATGGCTGGGACCATGCAGATATTGGGATATCTCAGGTCTGCCATGAGGACACGGCCCTGGAAACATGAGGCTTCTTTCATTTGTCTGAAGGAGGCCTCATCTCATTCCTCTTCCTCATCAGTGAGTCTGTAGCTGATGTTCAATCACCACAACATTGCCCATGTTGTTCTGCCCTCTCATGCTGACTCCTCAACCTTCAGCTGACATTGTCTGTCCCCAGGCAGAGCTCCACGCATTCCTGCTGGTCTCTCATATGAAGGGAAACTTCCCCTCCAAGCCCAGACCTCTGGCATTATGAGTATCAGACGCCCAAGGCCCCAGTTTCTCCAGAAGATGGTATTTGTAGTGCCCTTAAACTCCACATCCTGGTATCTTGGGAGAGACACCCTTATCAGGATAAGCCGTCTGCATGCAAACATTATGAGCTGAACAAATGGAGCTTCAGTCAAGGGAGAGTGCAGACCTTATGAAAATCTGGTGTTCGCCCATCAGAAAGCTCTAAAGACTTAAAAAGGGAAGTGACCAGTTCTGTATCGGGGCAGGAGAACAACCCCATCCATCAGGACAGAGCAGGACCTGACACGCTGAGCAGTGACCCTGAGGAGAAGGGCCTGGGCACTACAAGGTCCCCACACCAGCCCGTGGTGCACGCTCACCATGAACAAGGCAGCTGCACACGGGGCTGCATGAGGAGGAGCGTGGGGACCCAGACACCTGCAGTTCTCATCCCATTCGGTTCAGCACTGGTGTGACCCACACACACGGGTGTGTGCCAGTGTGCGGCTTCCCAGTTTGGAGCAGCAGGGAGGAACTGGAGAGTGCAGGGCTGTGCCAAGGCAGGTTCAGCACCTTGTGCACATGGTGTGGGGTGCTGAGGGACCTGGGCTGCTTTGGCCCCGCAGCGCTGGGGAGGCTGCAGCAGTGCAGGAGTAGCCTGAGAGTGCTTGAAGGGCGGTTTCAGAGATGGTGGAGGTTTCTGCATAGTGGGAAAGAGCTTGAGAAAGAAATAATGGCCCAAAGTGCAGCTGGGGAGGTCCAGGCTGGACATGAGCAGAAAGGAACGTGATGGAAGGGCAGTGCTGTGGGGGAGCAGGTCAGCAGAGGGAGTCTGCATCAGCCCAAGGCTTTGTGCTTCAAGGACCAGCTGGGGAGGATGGAGAGATCTCAGCAAAGGAAGGAAGATGCTCAGACTTGTCCCGCTGATTAATGAAACACATCCAGGTTTACTGACCATCAGAGATACCTTTACTTTGCTTTTCCTGAACTGCCATCTCAGCCTCCAGTTTTCTGCTCTAACTGACCGTGGGGTCAGTTCCTCACTAGTGTTTCTCAGTGGGACTGATTAACATTACAAGAAACTTTGGAGTCTGAATCTAACTTTGAATTCTTGAGAAGTTTCTTCAACTCCTCCAGGGTCTGAGGTCCATGGACTCAGCACCAAACCCACCAGAGGGGTCATTAAAGCACCTTGGGCTGCTCCTGTGCTGCTGAGCTGGGCTGGGCTCCTGGGACACAGGGAGCTCATGGCAGCGGCAGCGCTGCAGAGAGACAGCTCTGCCCAGGAGCAGCTCCTCTGCACACGCAGCAGGGCTGAGGGCTCTGCCTGGGGATCTCGGGAGACGAGCAAGGCACAGAGAGATTAAAGGTGGTCAGGACTGGGAGGATGACTGAGAGCTCACTGGAGGAGAAACCTTTGCAGCCCTCGCCATGGTAAGTCTCTGGGTGCAGGGCAGTGCAGCTGTAGCTCCTGGAGGCATCTCCTGAAACTGGCACAGGCACAGCTTGTGGGGTCTGTAAGGACGGGGCTCTTGTCCGGCCATGTTGAACAGCTGTGAAGCCGGGTGAGCACCCAGGGGTGCCCAGGGCTGTCCTGCAGAGCAGGGTCCCTGCACCCCAGGGCTGTGCCGGGCAGGGACTCTGCCGCCTGCCAGGGTCAGCGCTCAGCCTGCCCGGGAGATCCCATGGCAGCAGCTGTGGGTGGAAGGAGCGACCCCCGGCAGGGCAGGCAGGGAGCTTGTGGGGTTGAAGGGGGCTGTGTGGGTCAGGGCTGCTCAGAGCTCCAGATCCCCCCACAGACATGGCAGAGGGTCCTTCTGAACAACAACATCAATACAGGAACCTCTGCAAGGGAAGGAGTCTGTGCTGTCAGTTTTTCACTCTTGGTCGGCTGGGTGTGCAGTGGGAGGTGGGGATTTATTTCTCTCTTTGGAGAAGACACTGAGAGAGGGAGAGGGAGAGGGAGAGGGAGAGGGAGAGGGAGAGGGAGAGGGAGCTCCTACCAGATATGCCAGGGACGGGATTTAGGAACCCCCCTGCCATCCCCTGCAGTGCAGACACATTTCCCAGTGCAACCCCTGGTCTCCTCTCCTCCCCAGCAGACCCTCTGCCCCAAAGCCATGGGGTCCAGGTCACGAGTCTCCACCTCAGCAGCTGGACCTCCAGGTGAAGGGTTCCTGGAACGGGGTACTCAAAAAAGGTGCTAAAAGTACTTGCTCTCCAGTGTCATCATGTGAGTGGCAGCAGCACAGCCGGGTCAGGAGAAGGTTCCACAGCATGCCCATCTGCCTTTCTGTCCTTGCTTTATCTTCTGGTAGCACTGCAGTGTCCTTCCCTGTTTCTCCACCTGTTTCTGGTGCTCTTGCTCTCTGGGGTTGGTGTGCGAGTGTCGGTCACTTATTGTTCTGACACCAACTCAGGGGGGTCTTGCCCCAGAGCTGTGTTGATGGAAACCAGATGACCAAGCTGCATTTTAAACTGTGATGAACTGTTTTTCCCACTTCATAGACAAAGAGAATGAGCTGAAACATCCCTCCATCAGGGAAGGGGTTTTCCATGAGAAACAACATATTTTCCCCAGAGAAGTCTCCCCTAACTTGTCACTGTCTTTCCTCCTTGCACAGGTCCTCATGCCCACAGGCAGCCAATGTCCAACAGCAGCTCCATCACCCAGTTCCTCCTCCTGCCATTCACAGACACACGGGAGCTGCAGCTCTTGCACTTCTGGCTCTTCCTGGGCATCTACCTGGCTGCCCTCCTGGGCAACGGCCTCATCATCACCACCATAGCCTGGGACCAGCACCTCCACACCCCCATGTACTTCTTCCTGCTCAACCTCGCCCTCCTCGACCTGGGCTCCATCTCCACCATTGTCCCCAAATCCATGTCAAATTCCCTCTGGGACACCAGGGCCATTTCCTATTCAGGTTGTGCTGCGCAGGTCTTTCTGTTTTTGTTTTTCATTTCAGCAGAGTTTTATCTCCTCACCATCATGTCGTACGACCGCTACGTTGCCATCTGCAAACCCCTGCACTACGGGACCCTCCTGGGCAGCAGAGCTTGTGTCCACATGGCAGCAGCTGCCTGGGCCACTGGGTTTCTCAATGCTCTGCTCTACACGGCCAATACATTTTCACTGCCCCTGTGCAAGGGCAATGCCCTGGGCCAGTTCTTTTGTGAAATCCCCCACATCCTCAAGCTCTCCTGCTCACACTCCTACCTCAGGGAACTTGGGCTTATCGTGGTTAGTGCCTGTTTAGCATTTGCGTGTTTTGTGTTCATAGTGGTGTCCTATGTGCAGATCTTGAGGGCCGTGCTGAGGATCCCCTCTGAGCAGGGACGGCACAAAGCCTTTTCCACCTGCCTCCCTCACCTGGCCGTGGTCTCCCTGTTTGTCAGCACTGCCATGTTTGCCTACCTGAAACCCTCATCCATTTCCTCCCCATCCCTGGATCTGGTGGTGTCAGTTCTGTACTCAGTGGTGCCTCCAGCAGTGAACCCCCTCATCTACAGCATGAGGAACAGGGAACTCAAGGAGTCTATAAGGAAAGTGATGAATGTTTGCTTTTCAAAAGCAGTAATGAACTGACCTCCTGCTTCTGCATGTCACTTGTAATATAACTCATACCAGTTCAACCTGAGTTTTGTACGTTGTTTTTTTTTTTTCTTTGGTTTTAGGTATTCTTTCTTGTATTAATGCTACCCACAACCAAAATTATTTTTCATCTTATATCTGTGTCCATATCTACCTGTCTGGTGTGACCCGTTGTCTTTTTCTAAATAAGGAGCTGTACTCTCTGTGTGTATAAATGAAATAAAGGACCCCGCACTGACTTGTTTGCCCAGAATCCTCTCTCTGGGATCTCTGGGGCTGCAGGAGCCATGTCTGTGTGCTGAGGGGGACTGAGCAGGACCCACCCTGAGCTGGGTCTTCCTCCCACCCTGACCAATGTGAATCTGTGGACTCAACCCATGGCCCTGGGCACCACAGCCCACTTGCTCTGCAGTTCGGAGCTGTATGGAGCGTGGGAAGGGGGGCAGGAACAGCTGGCCAGGTCAGCATAGCTCAGCTCTCTTGGGAAAGGGCTCTGTGGGGAGACGGGATGTTCCAGGAGAAGAGTGGGGCACTGTATGTGTGCAGGAAAGACATGGAAAGAGAAACCCTTTGCTGCAGGTGGCAGCTTGGGGCAGGCAGCCCTGGCACTGGGGCAGCAGCTTCTCATGTTTAGTGTTGTTTTTTTTTTTTTTTTCGAGGGATGTTTTGTGTTCATCGTGGTGTCCTATGTGCAGATCTTCAGGGCCGTGCTGAGGATCCCCTCTGAGCAGGGACGGCACAAAGCCTTTTCCACCTGCCTCCCTCACCTGGCCGTGGTCTCCCTGTTTCTCAGCACTGCCTTGTTTCCCTACCTGAAGCCCCCCTCCATGTCCTCCCCATCCCTGGACCTGGTGGTGTCAGTTCTGTACTCGGTGGTGCCTCCAGCAGTGAACCCCCTCATCTACAGCATGAGGAACCAGGAGATGAAAGTGTCCCTGAAGAAGCTGATTCAGTCATTTTTCTGTCGGCAACAATAAGTTACCCATGTCTCTTTAGAAGTGATTTCCAGTTCATCTCAGGAACCTCCTGTGCATTGTGCATTTTATCTGTGATAACCATGTTTGTCAAGGAATTTCTTCACCCACGGCACTTCTCCAGAGCAGTGACTCAGAGGCCTGTCTACCTCTTTCTGGGGCCCTGGTACAGCTGATGTCCTGTGTCACTTCTCTGTAATACAGGTGTGGACCCATTTTGAAATCACTGTATTTCTGAAATTGGGGCCATCTTTTTGAAACACCCCACAAAAGGGGATTTCCTCAGTCTCAATATTTGGAGCTTGGGCTCTTCTTCCAAAGCTGTGGTCAGCCTGAATAAATTTCCCCCACAAGGCCATGCTGCCGTACTTGTGTTTTTCATGGCTCAGGGGAGGACTTGGGGCACCATGTTACGTCATGGTGCTGGTTTGAGTGTCCATCTGTGGGTGCTCATTGTTCCTGGAGATGGTGAAGGACCTTCAGTGATCTGCCTTGGACTGTCTCGCTGTGGTTTCCAGGCACCACAGCCTGCTCCCTGTGCTCTGTGCTTCAACAGGAGAATGAATGACCCACAGAACCCTGTCTCTGCATTCCAAAGCTCAGGGCAGGCTGCTCTGTCACTGCGGTAGCAGGAGCAGCATGAAGAGCTCCTGGCCAGGAGTCGTGTGCTGGTGAGAGGGGCTGGCACAGGAGGGCTGACACCAACGGGTGTAAAGGACCTCTTGGAAACAAGAGCAGGGGACAAAGCGGGGCTGGCCTTGCTTCCATCATGCCATGGCTGGCCCCAGGCCTTAGGCTGATAGGCTGATCCTCCTCTCTGTCCCAATCCATCTATCTATCTATCCACCCATCTGTCCATCCGTCCATATCAGTACTCCATCTGGGTGAGCTGCCCCATCACGTTTCTCATCCCAAAGAGATCATGTAATAATTTAAGTTGGGAGAGACTCTCAAGACCATTGAGTCCAATTATTAACCTAACTCTGGCACTAAACCATGTCCCTAAGAACCTCATCTGTATGTCTTTTAAACACCTTCAGGGATGTTCACTCAACCACTCCATGGGCAGCCTGTTCCAATGCCTCACAAACTCTTCCGTGAAGAAATTTTTCCTAATATATGAACTGAATTTTCCTGGGTGAAACTTGAGGCCATTTCCTCTGCTTCTGCAATGGCCATATGGGAGAACAGACCAACACCCTCCATGTTCCAACCTCCTTTCAGGTAGCTGTAGACAGCAATAAGATCTCCCCTCAGCCTTCTTTTCTCCAGGCAAAACAGCCCCAGTTACCTCCACTGCTCCACATCTGACTTGTTCTCCAGACCCCTCAGCAGCTTTGTTGCCCTTCTCTGAACTCACTCCGGCACCTCAAGGTCTTTCTTGTAGTGAGGGGCCAAAAACTGAACACAGGATTTGAGGTGCATCCTCACCAGTGCCAAGAACAGAGGAATGATCACTTGCCTGGTCCTGCTGGCCACACTATTCCTGATGCATGATGGGATGCTGGTGGCCTTCTTGGCCACCTGGGCACACGCTGGCTCATGTTCAGTCACTGTCCATCAACACCCCCAGGGCCTTTTCCATCGGGCAGATATCCAGCCGCTCTCCCCTGAGCCCATAGTGCTGCCTGGGGTTGTTGTGACCCAAGTGCAGAACCCAGCACTTGGCATGAAATTGAACAAGTCCAAGTGTTGGATTGTTCACCTGGGATAGAGTAACACTGAGTGCAAGTGTAGATTGGGAGAGAGCGGCTGGAGAGCAGCCCTGCAGAAAGGGATCTGGCGTGATGGTTGGCCACAGGGTCAATAGGAGCCAACATTGTCCCCCAACAGTCAAGATGGTAAACGGCATCCTGGGTGCATCAAACACAGCACGGCCAAGTGGTCAAAAGAGGTGACTATGTTGCTGTATTCAGCATTGGTGCAGCCTCACCTTGAGTTCTGTGTGCAGTTCTGGGCCCCACATATTTTTACAAGGACGTAAAGGTCCTTGAATGCATCTAGACCATCCCCAAGCCCATTGGAGGCTCTTAGGAAGGGTTCCTCTCTCCAAATATCCAGCCCAGCTTGTTGCTGCATGAACAACCAGGAGAAACTGCCCCTGGACCCTCATTCCAGACCCCATCTCCTCCACCCCATACAGGCAGTGCTCTCCCCCTTGGCACTGAGGTGGTTCCAAGGACCCAAGAGACACCTGTAGGAGGAGATGTTGGGTGGGGATATGGTGTCCTTCAGTGCTCCTCATGGTACCTCCTGCTGGGCTTTGTGCAACTGGTCACAGCCCTCTGAGCCTGGATGTTCAGCCAGTTCTCAGTGGTGCTAAACAGGAACATGCCCGTGAGCACATTGGGCTGCACTGGGAGGAGCGTGGCCACACAGACAAGGGCAGTTATTGTCCATCGTGACTCAGCACTGGTGTGGTCACATCTGGAGCCGTGTGTCCAAGTGTGAGGTTCCCCATTCTTGAGGAATGGGGAGGAGCTGCCGTGTGGCCAGAGAAAGTCTGGGTCATGTGTGGAGATGTTGAGAGACTCAGACTGCTTTAGCCTGGTGAAGTGGAGCCTGAGGAAACGTGCTGGTTTTACTGAAATTGAGTTAATTTTCTTCATGCATTTTGAACCTCTCTCCTTCACAGCCAGTACAGTCTTTTGTTTAGATTTACTATGAGAATAATGAGATAATGCTGTTTCTTCCCTGGAATAGAGTTAATTTTGTCTTTTAGCAGCTTTACAGTGTTTGCCATTTGCTATGAAAGGAATGTCAGAACTCACTGAGATCTTGGCTGTTGTCAGGGAAACCAAGGACTCCTTTGGCCATCCAGCTGTGGATGCAGATTAGCAGGAGGGGACACAGACAGGACAGCACCTGGATTGACATGCAGGCTGACCAATGAAATATTCCCTATGATTAGCGCCATGCTCAGTCTAAAGCTGGAGTCGGCTTTTAGGGCTTGTTACATCCGTTACTTTGGGTTTTCCAGCTGGTTTGGTCAGTTCCATTCAGAAGTTTCATTCTGTCAGGAGTTCGATGTCAGTTCGGCCTTTTGCCGTTCTGCCATTTTGCCATTGGCCTTTGGGCCTTTCTGCCTGTTGCCCTTTTGCTCTCTCTTGCTGGGATGGGCTGTTCAGGACCAAGGTGCTCCCTTCTGCAGGACTGCCTGCTCCGTGTGACTGGAGTTACACGGGGGATGGCACTGGGTATATTCTCTTAATTTAATTTATCTACTTCTATTTAACTTACCTTGACTATTGTCAGTGAAACCAAGGACTTCTCTGCAGTGCAGCTGCAGGTGCAAATTGTCAGGAGAGGGCACAGAGAGGACAGCATCTTGACAATCAACAAGCTATTCTCTACCATTAGTATCATGCTCGGTATAAAGCTGTAGGTGCCTTTTCCAGCCTGTTACTTTTGGTTTTCCGGCTACTTTGCTTAGCTCTGTTCGGAAGTTCCATTCTATTAGGAGTTCAGTGTTAGTTCAGTTTTATGATGTTTTGGTGTTTTTCAATTGGCCCTTGGGCCTCTCTGCCTTTTGCACTTGTACTTTCTCTTGCTGGGATCAGCTGTTCAGGACCAGGGTGCTCTCTTCCTTTGGGCTGCCTGTTCAGCACAACTGGAGTTCTGTGGGGGATTGCACTGAGTGTCATATATTTTACTTTATGTATATCTTACTATAAGTATATTACTAGTAGTAGTGTATTATTTATATTGTCTTATTAATTTTTTGTCTAAACCAATAAGTTTCTCCCTTCCCATTCTGTTCTCTCCCTTATCCCACCTGGGGACTGGGAGCAGGATGTGAGCAGCTCTCATGGTCTTGGTTGGTGTTTGTGGTAAAACCATGACAAGAAAGGGCAGTAGTAGCTTCAGAAAACTTGAAAATCACTTTCCAATATGGTGTCAATTTTTAATGTTTTTGTTTTTGTTTTTGTTGGGAAACAGCAAGAGAAAGGAAAACCGTCAGAAACTGCAGCTCTGGATGTCCAGAGTGGAGCTCAAGATAAAGAAATGTCATTCTGAGTGCAGTGCTGTGGTCATTCAAAGGGACTCTGGATCATCCATGACTTTGTGTTTCCAGGAAGAGCTGGTGTGGATGGAGAGACAGCAGCACAGGTGGGGACACAGTGGGCTGAGAACAAGGTGGGGAAGCGCATGGGGTGTCTGCAGCCTGTGGGGAAACAGCCAGAGTTCTGGGACAGTGCAGGATGGACTGTGGTGGAGATGGCCAAGGGCACTGGCAAGGCTGGATGTCCCTGAAAGAGCCAAGGTCTTTGTCCCCTTGGCTATGGCTGATGTCCCTGCCAGTGAGGTCTTAGAGGAGACACATGGTTGTCATGGCCATGGCACCCCATTGCCTCCTTGCACCCCCAGGGAGTGTCACACCATTGCCCTGCACTGGGCATCGCACTCCCCACAGCCCCAGGAAGAACCTGAGCCACACGTGAGGGACAGGATCTCCCTTCCCAGGGGCAGGGGCTCAAGGCTTGGCCATTGTCCTTCATCAGACAAACCAAGGGCTTTCTCAGCATCAGAGCTGCTGCACTTTGCCTTTGCCTGATGCAATCACTGCCTCCAATTATCTGCTCTAACGAGTCCCTGGGGAGGCTTTGTCAGTAACAGCCCTCAGTGGGGCCATTAATGCTCCAAGGTACTTTGGAGTTTGTTCTGGCTTGGACTTCTTGAGCAGATTCTTCAGCCTGTCCTTGGTATCTGAGGTTCATGGACTCAGCTCCAAATACGCCATAGGGCTCATTAAAACACAGAAAGACATAACGAGCGATGTTTCTTTCTGTAATTTTCTTTAAACCTTCCAGACTTATAGAACTAACTGGAGAGGTTTCAATGGGACACTTGCTGATGAAGACTTCAAAGAAGATTTCATAAAGGAGGGTTTTTTCTTTCCAGGGTGTTTTCTGTCATTTTTCAGTGTATAGAAGAAGTGACAGCAGCATTCTACACTGGACATTGATCCCGAGGGTCTCCTGAAGACATCTGGACAGGCAGGAGAACAGTCCTTGAGGCTGGACACTGTATGGACAACCTGGCTCCTCACCCCCACCCCCAGTCTGCCGGTTCCCTCATTGGCCACCACAGATTGCATCACTTTTCCTACATCAGTTTAATAAACAGCAAAACACTTTCCTCAGCTGTGTGTGTAAGCTGGATCTGGTGAGGTCCAGCATCCACAAGGGACACCCACACAAGAACTGGTTTAGACAGAGAGACAGGAGAGGATAGAAATAAACACAATGAACGTGTTGACTGCCATGTTAATTAGAGCTCTGAAGAACGGGGCAAGTTTGTAACTCCCTGAAGCTCAAAGCAGAAACCAGACAGTTGAGAGGCCACTGAATGACCAAAGAGCAAGTGGAGGAGAAACCTGAGAGCACTGGGAAGGGCAAACGTCCAGACAGTGCTGGAAAGTTGTCCTTGGACAGGGACATTTAATCAGGAGAGGTGGGAACTCCTGAATGACGAGGGAGATGAAATAATAGAGTGTTGGTAATAGAAGTACAGGGGAAGACCAGTATTTCCTCTCCTGTCCTTAGTACACTTCCAGACAGACATCAGTCATCAGCTGTCTCACCATAAACAGCCAGGGCCATTTTAGGGGCCCAGTGTACCTGAGGTGCTGGCCTGGGATTGGCATCTCTCACACAGGACCTGGGGAGACCAGAGCACCTTGCAGTGCAGGTGGAGCCTGGGCAGGGGTTCCCGGGGCATCTACACTGGCACCAGGTGTTTGTGTCCCTGGAGCTGAAGACATTTGTGTCCTAAATCCATGCCCAGTTCTGGAGAACTCTTTCCTTTCCAAAGAAAAGAAACTCCCCTACAAAGACTTTTAAATAAATAAGTAAGTAAGTAAGTAAGTAAGTAAGCAAGTAAATAAGTAAATAAATAAGTAAATAAAAAAGTAAGTAAATATGTGAATAAATAAATAAATATAAGCAAGTAAATAAGTAAATAAATACATAAATAAATAAATACATACATACATACATACATACATAAAAAGAAAATAGGAAAGAAAGAAAGAAAGAAAGCAAGAAAGCAAGAAAGCAAGAAAGCAAGAAAGCAAGAAAGCAAGAAAGAAAGAAAGAAAGAAAGAAAGAAAGAAAGTATGTTGACACCTTCCTTTGCTTTGGATCTTTGTCTTCATTTCTTCTTATTTTAATATCCATTGACATCAACTGACATCTGATGGGCCTGCAGGCATGAACCAAGATCATGTTGTGTCTTGCACAGCGCCCCATGCCCTCTGAACCTTCCCTGCCCAGGACTCCTCACACGTTGCCCAGAGCGAGTCACACTGAGGGGTTGGCTGGTTCACTGGCTGAGATGTTGGTTTAGATGGTCACCTACAGCACAGGTGGATCCTGCCCCATCATCGCCTGCTCTGCTCCAGTCTGAAACAGAGCCCAACATCACAATGGGATCATGAGAGAACTGAGGTTGAAGGGACCTCAGGAGTCTGCAGTCCAACCTGTCACCAACTGGGTCACACCAAGGTGTTCAAGCCTTGATTCAATCAGAGCTTTAGCAGGACTAGAGAAGTGATCATCCCTTTGTACTGGGCACTGGTGAGGCTGCACCTTGAATCCTGGGGGCAGTTTTAGGCCCCTCATGGCAAGGAAGACATTGAGGTGCTGGAGAGAGTTCAGAGGAGGTGACAAGGCTGGTGAAGGGTCTGGAGCACCAGCCTTATGAGGAGCGGATGAGGGAGCTGGGGCTGTTCAGCCTTGAGAACAGGAGGCTGAGGGGACACCTTATTACTCTCTACAGCTGCCTGAAAGGAGGTTTTATCGTGGAGGGTGTTGGTCTCTTGTCCCAAGTAGCAAGTGATAGGACAAGAGGAAATGGCCTCAAGTTGCACAGGGAGAGGTTTAGATTGGATATGAGGAAAAAATTCTTCATGGAAGCCACCAGGGATGTTCCTCAGGACTCAGTCCTAGGGCCAGGTCTGTCCAACATTTTTATCAATAATCTGGATGCAGGAATTTAATGCACCATTAGCAAATTTTCTGATCATACCATCCTCGGAGGTGCTGATGACTATCCTGAGGGACAAGGAGCCTTGCAGAGCGATCTAGATAGATTGGAGCATTAGGCAGTGATCAACGGCATAAAATCTAACAAGTCCACATGCCAGATTCAGCACCTAGGATAAAGTAATGCCAAGCACAAGTGTAAATGGGGAGAGGATTGGCTGGAGAGCAGCCCTGCAGAAAGGAGCCTTGGGGCGCTGGTTGACAGGAGGCTCAACAAGAGTCAGCAGTGTGTGCCCTGGCAGCCAAGAGTGCAAATCCCATCCTGGGGTACATCAGACAGAGCAGAACCAACCGCTCAAAGGAGGTGATTATCCTGCTGTATTCAGAGTTGCTGTGGCCTCACCTTGAGTGCTGTGTGCAGTTCTGGGCCCCACGATTGGACAAGGATGTTGAAGTATTCCAATGTGTCCACAGAGCAACAAAGCTGGTGACCGACCGGAAGGCATGTCCTCTGAGGAGTGGCTGAGCAATCTGGATTTCTCAGGTTTGGAGAGAAGGAAGCTGATGAGCAAGCTCCTTGCCCTCTAAAAGTTCCTGAGGAGGGAAGTGTATAGGGAAGTGCTGGTCTCTTGTCCCTGGTATCCAGTGACAGGACATGTGTGAATGGTGCAAACCTGGGTCAGAGGAAGTTCAGACTTGACCCTCTACTGAGAGTGTGGTCAAATACTGGAACAGCCTTCTGAACGATAGGATGAGGGGCAACGGGCACAGCATAGGAGGTCCCATCTGAATATTAGGAAAAACCTCTTTACTGTGAGGGTGCCTGATCACTGGAACAGGCTGTCCAGAGAGGTTGTGGAGTGTCCTCCTCTGGAGACATTCAAAACCCGCCTGGACACCTTCCTGTGCCATCTGCTCTGGACGAACCTGCTTTAGCAGGTGGGTTGGGCTAGATGATCTCCAGAGGTCCCTTTCAAGCCCAACCATTCTGTGATTCTGTGACAGCTGGTTGATGCCCCAAGCCTCAGCATTCAAGAGGCATTTGGCCAATGCACTTACTACCCTGTTTTAACTTTAGATCAGCCTTGACTTGGTCATGCAGTGGGACTAGATGGTCATTCTAGGTCCCTTACAGCTGAACTATACCTCACTTCCCTTCTTCCCTTTCTCCTCCTTTCCCTAGCAGGGGGAAGCTGCAAAGCCCCCCCACCACAGCCCCACCCGGCACCCTTTGCAGGAAGCCTTTGAGGTGCTGGCCCCAAGGCAGTCCCGGTGCCCAGGAGTTCCAGGGGGCTGTCCCTGCCCTTGGTGTCCACGTGCTGGGCACAGCTGCTGGCTGTCCCTGATGCCTTCTCTGCCCTTTGGCTCTCCAGGACAAAGCTCCTGCTCTTCTCTCCAGTCATGGCAGAAACCAGCCCTGCAACCAAGAGAAGAGCCCTGGTAGCTGTCCCCTCTCTGCACCAGAGCTGATGTCCATGAGGCCCCACAGCGAGGAGGACCAGGCTCACAAAGCCTTTTCTGGGGGGATAACAGGATGGTTTCAACCACTGCAGCGTGGAGAAAATCCCCAGTGTGACCAGAGCCATAGGCTGCGCTGGACAGTGCCAACAGACCGCCATGGAAATAAGACTCGCTTTGAATCCATTCCCAAAGCACAGCCAGGCAAATGATGACTCTTCCCAAATGAGCAAAAAGAGTCCATTGCTGCTACTGCAGTCATGTTTCCTTTTCTACCCAAACCAAGATCCACCGTTGGCCATCTGTACAGGGGATGCAAAATGCACTTCAGCCGCAGGGTAAACCTTCCACACCTCCTGTGTGACTTGCACCTTTCTCGGAGTTATTTGCCTACCTTGATTGGTGGGAAGAGGTTCAGAACTTATGGAAAGCCTTTAAGAGATACTCTTTTGAGTACTGAAAGAGTAAGGAAGCTACTGCCATTTTGGACATTTGCGTCAAAACTCATACACACATGGGATAGCGTGTGGTGTGTGACATGGATTTCTTTTTCTCCTTGTTCTCCTTTTTAGTAATTCCTGAGATCTTTGCTTTGGAAAAAACATACCTAAAGAAAAGAATCTGAGAACAAAAGTCCTGATCAGAGAGAAGGTCCATCTGGGCCAAGACTCAGTCTCCAAAGCTGCCAGCCATCCGTGTCTACAGGGTCTTGGGGTGCTCAAAGGCCTCAGTGGCTGGGACCGGCCTCCCTGGGGACCATCTCCTGCAGGGGCCCAGGGGCCGTGTCTCAGCTCAGCCTGGGACCTCTGGTGCCTGCCTGAGCCATGTTGTAGGTGTGTGTGCCTGTCTCTGCCCCATCTCCTGGACGGGCCTGGGCCCTGCCCTGCAGAGAGCGGCTCTCCTGGATGGAGTCCTCAGGCCTGGCTCAGAGCTCATCGTGCTCCAGGCACAGCTACTGAGCACAACCATGCTGTGCTGTGCTGTGCTGCTCTATTCTGTACGCTCACAAGGAGTCCAATAAAGATGGGACTGTTCGACTGAAATGCCAGACAGGTTTTAGATCCAAAAACAGTTTCAGGGACACATACAGAAAGGATACAACTGGAAACAGATTTTTTTTTTTTTTAATATTTATATTTATTTTATTAAAATTACAAATTTTAAAAGAAGAAGGAGAAGGAGGAGAGCTGGCTCCTGCTGCAAACTTGCCCTGGGAGAAAGAACCCGAGAAAGCCAGGGCACGAGTGGTGCCTTGGAGGGCAAGAGCAGTGGGCATGAACCGAGCCAAAAGGCCCCGAGGAGCTCTGACAGGTGGTCATGCTCAATGCTGCAGAGGAAGGCAAAAAAACCCCGGGGACCAGGGCCAGTCTGCCCCGGGGGAAAATTCCTTCCTGACCCCAACACTGGCGATCGGCTGTTCCCTGAGCATTTGAGCGAGACCTGGCTCCTCGGCCCACAGGCTGGTCATGCCTCCCAGAAGACCACAGAATAATAGAAGGATAGAATGATAGGATGATGATGTCTTTTCTCTTCTCTTCTCTTCTCTTCTCTTCTCTTCTCTTCTCTTCTCTTCTCTTCTCTTCTCTTCTCTTCTCTTCTCTTCTCTTCTCTTCTCTTCTCTTCTCTTCTCTTCTCTTCTCTTCTCTTCTCTTCTCTTCTCTTCTCTTCTCTTCTCTTCTCTTCTCTTCTCTTCTCTTCTCTTCTCTTCTCTTCTCTTCTCTTCTCTTCTCCTCTCCTCTCCTCTCCTCTCCTCTCCTCTCCTCTCCTCTCCTCTCCTCTCCTCTCCTCTCCTCTCCTCTCCTCTCCTCTCCTCTCCTCTCCTCTCCTCTTCTCTTCTCTTCTCTTCTCTTCTCTTCTCTCCTCTCCTCTCCTCTCCTCTCCTCTCCTCTCCTCTCCTCTCCTCTCCTCTCCTCTCCTCTCCTCTCCTCTCCTCTCCTCTCCTCTCCTCTCCTCTCCTCTCCTCTCCTCCTTTCTTCACCTCTTCCCTCTCCCTCTTCTCTCTCCTTCTTCTACTTCTCCCTCCTTTCACTAGCAGTACATGCTGAGGAAATTGCTGACAAACACTTGTAACCTTGCCCAGATTAGCCATTCGTTCCATCACCTTGTGCCAACGACGCATCTACCTTCTGGTGGCCGGGAGAGCACCGGGCCCCCTTCAAACCACTCTGCATTCCACTTCCTACAGCTGCTGACCCTAGCTCCCCACTCCACCAGGACGGTGAGCTCTGCAGTGCTCCTCAAGAAGGCATTCCCTTCATTTGGCTACTGCTATCCATCTGAAAAGGATGATCATCCATCAGATGAACCTGGAAGGTTGCCCTGCTGGGAGATGGCCTTGCAGCAGAGAAACTCCAGCTGCCTCGTCCAGCTCTTCCTCCTTCAGCCCCTGTCAAGGGATTCCACCGGCTCCTCAAGGACTTCCTCTCCGATGTCTTCAGGCTGCCTCCAGGCCAGCTCTGGCAGCAGACACGGGACGCTGCTCCCTTTTATACTGCCCCGGGGCATTGTGACATCAGCATTGCCCCGTGGTCGCATTGTGACACGGAGGTGACATGGGCCCCCAGTGTCCCACCCACCCACTGCCCATGCACCCAGCACTCCTTGGAGGAAGGACTTCGGGGTGCTGCTGGCCCCCAGGCTGTCCTTGTGCCCAGGAGGCCCAGGGCGCTGTCCCTGCTCTTGGTGGTGAGATGAAGGCTGGTCTGGCAAACATCACCCTTTGTGTCCCCAGGTGATGGACACTGCTCATGTGCCTCTGCAGAGAGTGGCAGGAGCTGGATCCCCTTCTCGGGACAGACTCCTTCCAGGAGAGACAGACACAGGGGGAACTCATCAGGGCTTTACGGCATTTCATTCAGCATCAGTTTTGACATATTGGGTGCTGTCCTGTGACTGCCCTTTCTGTACAAATTATCATAAAAACACAACCAGTTAAAGCAACAGCACTCGACATAAAACCCACCCCCAAACACAAAACACACACACTGACCACAGGAAAAGCCTTGAAAAACATTTGAGAAAGATCTACCAGGTCCCAGGGGTCAGGGCTCAGCCATTCTGGTGATGAACAAGCATCAAGGGCTGACATGGCACCAGAGCCACCTCCACATGGCCCTCACCACCTGGAACCAGTGTCTCCAAGTCTTTCCTTCACCAGCCTGCAGGGACAGGGACCTGCACTGGTTGTTTCCTTCACAGCTGTGTCAGTGATGGCCCTTCATGGGGTCCAAACACCCTCAGAAACTTGGGGTTTGCTTCTGCCTTTCACTTCATTGGAGGTTTGTTCATTCTCTCAGTAGCTGCATTCCAGATCATGGCAGCAGAGGGCTCACTAGCATATAAAATGTTCTTACAAGCTAAGGGTCTGTGCATCATTATTCTAAAGGCTTCAAGTCTGGTGTGGATGATTAGGGACATTTCAAGAATAGCGAAACAGAGAGCATTTGCTTAATAAATAGCAATAAAGCCAAATTTCTTCTATTGCCTTCCCTGCTCGCTCTTCCCTCCGTTTCCAGAACAGGTGGTATCAGCAGACTCCAGTTCATATCAATATGGAGTGTCTCCTGATAAAGACTGAATACGTCAGAAAAGTGGGTGCCTAAATCACCACTTGAATGAGGAGATAGTCCAGAACACCTCAGGAGGAGTCACACTCCTCTGGATCAAAGGTGGGTGTCCCTGGCAATCTCAGGTGCCACAGCACAGCGATACTTGTGTTCAGGAGCTGGTCAAGTGACCCATCTCCTGTTCTGTAACGGTGTCTGAGTTTGCTCAGGTCACCCCTGACTTGAGCCCCATCCACTGCTGGGTGTTCTCCAGACTCCTGCCTTCAGGAACAAAGGCCCAGGAGATCTTGCTGGTGAAGATGGAGGCAAAGAAGCCATGAAGAACCTCAGTCCCGTCTGATTCTACTCTTATGAACTTCAGCAGCAGGTCTATTTAACCCTGGTCTATTCTTTTTTGGTAAGGAAGCTGTATCAGCTCATCTTGCTGCCCTCAGCCTCCCCTGCAGGTATCAAGTCCAGGGCAGCTTTGTCATCATCCCCACATCCATGGACAAGGTTTCTAAATTCCTCCTTTGCAGCTTCCCCTGCTCCCACCTCTGTGTGCTGCCTTTGTGCCCTGGAGCTCCATCAGTTCAGAGGAGCAGCCTCACAAGATAAATGCTTCTGTTCAGGGGTACTTGGAGAGATCATTCTAGTGCTTGGAGCAGGCTGTCCTGTAAGGTGATCATATTTCCTGAGCTCCTTCACCCTCCAGATCTACTTTCATGGCACCACTTTGCCCACCATCCCCCAGTATGTCCAAGTCTTCTCCTCTGGAGCCCACCAGCCTGTGCTCTGCTGCTGGCCTTCCTCCCTCCCCTCTGGTGCCTGGGACCCCTCTGTGTCCTGGTCACAACAGCCAAGGTGGACACTGATGTTCACATCCCTCACCAGTTCTTCCTTGTTTCCCAGTTACAGATTCAGGTGAGCATCACCCTTGTTGGCCCACCAGGCAGCCACATTTAGAAGTTGTCCCAAGATCTTCTAGAATGTTGGCACCTACAGCTTTGACTGATCAATGAATGCCAGGGCAATTGCAGTTCCTCATAGGAACCTGCTCATTGACTGCAGGATTCCTCAGGTTGCTGACAGAAGATCTTTTCCATTTCTTCTCCATGATCAAGTAGTTTGTAACACCGAACATGTTGTCACCCTGTACTTGGTTTACATGGAAAAGTCTTGGAAGTGGGGCTGAGTATAGGTGTGCTACAGCTGTCACCGCTCTGAGAAGACAACAGGAGTTTGACCAATGTCAGACAGAGCCGATTTCAGCTGCTCCAAGATGGACCCAGTCCTTGCCAAACCTGAGCCACTCAGTGATGCTGACAGCACCTCTGGGATATTGTATTTGAGAAAGGGTAAAAAACGCTGCACAACAGCAGGTGGGAGAGAGGAGGGAGGAGATGGGAGAGAAAAGCTCTGCAGACACCAAGGTCATATCCCATAGGACCCAAGCAGGTCCCTCAGCAGGCCAAAGCTTGCTCTGCTGAAATCCTGCTCTTGGCCTTGTTCTCATCTCCCAGGAGCCTCAGCTCCACTTTCCATCCCTGACTGTTCCATCCTGACCAACTCTTTCTGGTTTGTAAGTGTGAAGTCCCACAGGGCACCTCACCCCACTGACTCCTCAGTCACCCGTGTCAGGAAGATGTTGTTAATGAGCTCCAAACCCTCCTGGATGGCCGGTACCGTACAGATATTGGGGTATCTCAGATCTGCCACGAGGACATGGCCTGGAAACATGAGGCTTCTTTCATTTGTCTGAAGGAGGCCTCATCTCATTCCTCTTCCTCATCAGTGAGTGTATAGGTGATGTCCAGTCACCTCAACATTGCCCATGTTGTTCTGCCCTCTCATGCTGACTGCTCAACCTTCAGCTGACATCGTCTGTCCCCAGGCAGAGCTCCACGCATTCCTGCTGCTCTCTCATATGAAGGGAAACTTCAAAGTCCAGACCTTTGGCATTATGACTATAAGATGCCCAAGGCCCCACAGTTTCTGCAGGAGATGGTATTTGTAGTGCCCTTCAACTCCACATCCTGGTATCTTGGGAGAGACACCCTTATCAGGATAAGCCGTCTGCATGCAAACATTATGAGCTGAACAAATGGAGCTTCAGTCAAGGGAGAGTGCAGACCTTGAGAAAATCTGGTGTTCACCCATCAGAAAGCTCTAAAGATTTAAAAAGGGAAGTGACCAGTTCTGTATCGGGGCAGGAGAACAACCCCATCCATCAGGACAGAGCAGGACCTGACACGCTGAGCAGTGACCCTGAGGAGAAGGGCCTGGGCACTACAAGGTCCCCACACCAGCCCGTGGTGCACGCTCACCATGAACAAGGCAGCTGCACACGGGGCTGCATGAGGAGGAGCGTGGGGACCCAGACACCTGCAGTTCTCGTCCCATTCGGTTCAGCACTGGTGTGACCCACACACACGGGTGTGTGCCAGTGTGCGGCTTCCCAGTTTGGAGCAGCAGGGAGGAACTGCAGAGTGCAGGGCTGTGCCAAGGCAGGTTCAGCACCTTGTGCACATGGTGTGGGGTGCTGAGGGACCTGGGCTGCTTTGGCCCAGCAGCACTGGGGAGGCTGCAGCAGTGCAGGAGTAGCCTGAGAGTGCTTGAAGGGCGGTTTCAGAGATGGAGGATGTTTCTCCACAGTGGGAAAGAGCATGAGAAAGAAATAATGGCCAAAGTGCAGCTGGGGAGGTCCAGGCTGGACATGAGCAGAAAGGAATGTGATGGAAGGGCAGTGCTGTGGGGGAGCAGGTCAGCAGAGGGAGTCTGCATCAGCCCAAGGCTTTGTGCTTCAAGGACCAGCTGGGGAGGATGGAGAGATCTCAGCAAAGGAAGGAAGATGCTCAGACAAGAGCAAGGTGGGGCAGCAGGGGGGATGTCTCCAGCCTGCAGGGACAGAGGTGCAGGGGATGACACAGCACAGGACAGGCTGTCGTGGGGATGATCACGGGATGTAAAGAGGCTGAAAGCCCCACCAGACATGAGCTCCTTCTCCCCTTGGCTGTGGCTGTTGTCTGCACCTCTGATGCCTGTGAGGAGACACCTTGTCCTTGCAGCACAGGGGCCTCATGGCCTCCTTGTCCCCAGGCAGGAACCTGGGAGGTGTGGGACCATAGTCCTGCCCTTGGCCTTGCACAGCCCCACATCACACTGTCCCAGGAAGGGCCCTGGGCAATGTGGGAGGGACAGGATCTGCCTTCCCAGGGGCTGGGGGTCAGGCCTTGGCCTCTCTGCTTCATCCAACTAAACCAGGGTTTTCTCAGCACCTCAGCTGCCTGCACGTTTCCCTTTGTTTATCTGCCATCATGGCCTCCAATTCTCTGCTCTAACGAGTCCCTGGGGAGGCTTTGCTGGTACTTGCCCTCAGTGGAACTCATTAATACTTCAAGGAACTTAGTGCTTTTTTCTTCTGGCTTTGACTTCTGGAAAGGTTTGTGCAGTCTCCTCTCAGCACCTGAGTGATGTTCAAGGACTCAGCACCCAATGCACCATGGGGCTCATTACACTCGAGAAAGCTCTAACAAACCATGTCTCTTCTTGTAATTTCCTTCCAATCTTGTATAATTAGAGAGTTTTCTTTGTGTAATTATGGAGAAAGATTTCAAAAAGCTTCTGATAAAAAAGTCTTTCTATTGTAAAGGGTGTATTTTAATCCTTTTCAGTTTGGAGAGGATGCGATTGCAGCATTGTCTGATGTTGATCCAGGGTCTCTCCTAAGGAGGTCTGGACTGGCTGGAGATGTCCCTTGAGGTCTCACACCGTGTGGACAACCTTGCTCCTCACCTCCCCAACCCCATCGTTTCTCTCATTGGCCCCTGGGCCTTGCATCCCTTTTCCTCACACCAGACTTCACTGCAGTCTGCAGCTGGATGTGCCAGCTCCTTTGCACCAGCTCCCACCTGCTCTCCTTGCAGACCCAAGTGCACACAGGAAACAGGGACTTTGCTTTACCCTTGAACAAACAAAACACACCTGATGAGAGTCATGATTAAAAGAAAACACACTCCTCAACTGTACACCAAGGACAAGCTGCCACCACTGAGGTTCACCTTCTCCAAGGCAGAACCATGCAAGAAATGTTTTAGACAGAAAGGAAATTATAAAATAAACACAATGAAAGAGTTGGCTAAAGACAGAATTAGACAGACTACTGAAAGACAAGGAAGCTTTTAACTCCTTGAAGCTGAAAGCAGCAACTGAATTGTTGACAAGTGTGTGAGTGATCAAACAGTAAGAGGAAGGGAAACCCAGAGAGCAATCGCAAGTGTTGTATGCAGATCAGCTGCTGGAAATGGGACTTCAGACATGGTCAGTTTAGTCAGGGCAGGAGGAAATACCTGGAGGATGAGGGAGATGAGATGCACAGGTAACAGAGAGAGTGCTGAGAAGGGAAATGTAGTGGAGGATCAGAAGTTCTCCTCTTGCTCTTAATGCACATCCTGAAAAGTCTCATTTTGATCTAACGGGAAAACACTGATATTTAGAGTATTCAAAACAAAGGAAGGAGAATTACAACACCAACAACGTTTGATGTTTAAAGTTGCAAGAACACATTTCCTTCACTCTACATCTTTCAATTGGATTCTTTTTCCCTCCATTTTTAAGAAATGTTCTCTAGATTTCTATCCTACCAAACCCTACAACATTAAGAAAGATAATCCTTGTGTCTTTCAGAGTTGAAGGCACCAAAGTATGCACAGCCATGGGCTGTCAGTGCCACTTTTTACCCTCGGCACACAGTGAGTCATGCTGGAAGCTGTTGGCCACTCTTGACTGATGGAGGAAAGAGGGATAAAAAGGTTAATTTAACTGTTCTTTTTTTAGGTGGCCATGTTGACAGTGATCTCAACAGACCCGTGTTCTCTGTCTTTCTATGTGATCATAAGGAAAATATTATATTTATGTGTTGGTAAATATATAGTAAAATGTATAAGTGTGTCCAGTTATATTTCCTACCAGCACTCTCCAAGGAAGAATCTTTCTTCAGATAAATTGCTGGTTTGATATTGTCTTTGTCACCTGTCCCCTGCCCCACTGGCCACTGGGACCAGGGTGCCCTCAGCCACCTTCCTTGTGCTGACCACATCTTTGGAGAAGCCCTCCTGGGTGCCCTCCCCTTGCACGGCCATTTCAGCCACTGCTCAGCGTTGGCTTTGCCGGCTCCATCCCTGCACCCCCAGGCCAGGTGTCTGTCAGTCTGTCTGTCTCCTGGGCAGCCTGTTCCCCTCCAGCCTCCCTGCACGTCCTTCTGCTGTTTGATCTCCTAAGTCAGGGGGTCCCTGTTCGTCCATGCTGACCTCTTGCCAGGCCCTGCTGGACTCCCTGGCCATCAGATTGGTTTCTTCCTGGGCTCTGAGGACATTGCCCCTGAAAAGGGACTCACAGCCTGTTTGTTCTCCAGGACAGCCAAAGCAGATCCTCCAGTAATGAAATCAGGTCTCCTGCAGGACTGCACTCTTGTTCTGCAGTTGTCCTGCTTCTCCACCATCTCATGGTCACTGCAGCCATGGCCGCTCTCATCCTTCAGATCCCCGGCCTGATCCACCTTGCTGTCAGTAGGAGACCAGCCCTCGTCAGCTCGTCCGTGTTTGTCTCAAAATGCTGTATTCCACACCTGCAGGAGCCTCCTGGGTTGCTTGTGCCCAGTGCTGCTGCCCTCCCAGCAGACCAAGCCATGGTCCAACTTGCCATGTAATCAAGGACCTGTGACCATGAGGCTTCCTCCAAGACAAGGCTCTGTGCACACCAGGCTCCCCTCTGCACAGAGCTCATCTCCAGCTCCTCATCCACCCGCCTGCCTTCCCGAGGAGCCCTGACCACCCCTGGCTGCCCTCCCACCACTGAGCTGTCCCACCAGGGCTCTGCAGTCCCCATGGGGAGCACGGTGCTGCCTGCCCAGCAGAAACGACAGTGCTGGGTGGGAGAAAGGAGAGGCAGGTGCAGGGGAAGTGTCTGGAGGTTGGCTGTGAGGTGACCCCTGGTGCCAGAAGAGGATGATGCAAGGTGAGGTGTCATGGGAGGGAGGTACATTTTGAAGTCCCGTCTTTGAGAACAACCCAGCTGGGCATGTGGTGAGTCAGGCCTAGTGATGTCACCTGGATGCTGGAAAACACACCCAGCAGTGCTGAGAGCCTGGGAGACGGGAGATGCAGGAGAAGGGGAAGATGACACGGCTGGAGGTGGGTTGTGATGCCACTTCTATTGCAGTTACCTGGGGCAGATGTAGGCCAAGCAAACATGGATGCATTATCACTTGTGAGGTCACCTCGTGACAGCAATGTGATTGGCCAGAGGTAGGCAGGTATCATGAGGTCATCAAGGACACCAGATGGGAAGGCTGCAGACAAATGACCATGCCCCTGGTGAGGCCCTGCCCTGGAGTGAAGCCACCTGTACGTGCCATGGGAAACTGTGGGACGTGCATGAGAAAGTGAGGGATGTGAGAAGGGACCAGAGGACCAAGGCAATGGAATCCAAACTATCAAATTTGAGTGCAAGTGGAGGAAACCTGAGCCCATTGGGGAAAAAGTAACTGATGACGGTTATGAATTGTTGAGGAGACCGGGGCAGAGAAAGGGAGGGATCAAGGTGGATCGTGGAAGAAGCAGCTTGTGGAAGAGTGGGGAGGAGAGGGATTCAAGTGACCAGCTGCTCATGGGGAGGTGGCTGGTCAGTGCTGCTCTGGCCACCCCCCCTGCCTGATCACCATGGTCTGTCCTGCTTATTAGACTGGTTTCAGCTGGGGTAGAGTTAATTATCTTCGTAGCAACTCTATGGCACTGTGTTTTAAACCTGTGATGGAAACAGTGTTGATCGCACGCCCATGTTTCAGTCAGCGCTGAGCGGTGCTTGCACACAGTCAAGGCCTTTTCTGCTTCTCACGCTGAGAAGTGAGAGTAGGCTGGGGGTGCCCAAGAAACTGAGAGGAGACACAGCTGGGACAGCTGACCCCAGCTGACCAAAGGGATCTTCTGTAGCACATGAAGTCATGCTCAGCAATAAATCTGGGAGAAGAAGTGAGGGGGGAACACTCAGAGTGATGGCGTTTGTCTTCCCAAGTAACTGCTATGTGTGATGGAGCCCTGATTTTCTGGAGATGGCTGAACACCCACCTGCCAATGCAAAGCAGGGGACAGATTCCTTATATTTCTTTGATTGCGCACACAGCTTTTGCTTTACCTATTAAACTGTCTTTATCTCAACCCTCGAGTTTTCTTTTACTTTTAAGATCTTCCCCTCATCCTGCCACAGCAAAAGTGTGGTGCTGAGCTGATGACCAGGGTTAAACTACAATATTTCTTAAACTCTGTTCCTGGCTATTTACTGTGTGAGTGGGTTCACTGTTGTGTGTGTGTTTGGGTGTAAATGTATGCACACGCTTTCTTGGTCAGGTCTAAGTGAGGCTAGCAAGGAAGAGGGAACACCAGGATATGAAGAGACCTGGGGCTGGAATGGCCAAGTGGGCAATATCTATGAGTCTGGGTTGACCCAAACCCCAGGTCCACACTGGAGGGACCACAGGGGTGTGTGAAACTGCAGGTAAGTTCTACCCGGGATGTGCAGACAACTTGTGCAACCTTCACAGCAGCTCAGTCTGAGAGGAGGAACAGGACACGCTCAGTACTGTTGCTCATGGTTGTGTAGGTGCTGCTGTTGGTGTGGTGACTGTGAAGGTGCTGTTCCCTGTTGGAACGGGTCTGTGTGGGGTGGGCTGTTTCCATCTTTGTTTCCCTGCAGATACCTGGATTTAGTGCTTTGCCATGGGTTGACTCCACCTTGGGCCATGTCTCACTCTGTGGCCTCCAGTGGCTGCCCACCTCAGGCACACAGGTACATGTGTATCTCATGGGCTCTCCAGGCAGCTCCAGAGTCCTCTCCTGGAGGATTGTCCTCTGCCCCATCATGCTCTGGGACAGCCCAGTCTGACTGTATCTCATGACCACTCTCCTTCTCCACTGTCAACAGACAACAAGGGTTGTGTCTTAAACCACAACTCTGTTGTCTATCAGCTACCAACGTGACAACGAGCTTTGACCTCAGGCCCTTTTGAGTGAAATTCCTGGGCCTGTTGTTGAGATCAGCTTTAGAACAACAACCAAATATTGAGGAACTGCTGAGAGGAGATGTCATTTTATTACGGAGATGCTGTGGGAGACCAAGCTCTGAAACAGTGTTAGGAAAACAGTTATACAGGTTTCACGTGTTTTAAAAATATTAATAATGGGTACATTTTTCAGGATAGTCAGCTAAACACAAACAATTATGTAGGAACATAAAAACCACAAATAACAATATGGGTAATGCTAACAAATTAAGAGGGATAAAACAAGGTACAGGCCTGCACTGGAATACAAATAGACATCATTTGTGGACAGTGATGGAATGCTGATCAGTATAGACAAACACCCATGAAATCACTTTTCTAATGGACTCCTTGAGCTCATGGTTCCTCATGCTGTAGATGAGGGGGTTCACTGCTGGAGGCACCACTGAGTACAGAACAGACACCACCAGGTCCAGGGATGGGGAAGAGATGGAGGGGGGCTTCAGGTAGGCAAACATGCCAGTGCTGATGAACAGGGAGACCACGGCCAGGTGAGGGAGGCAGGTGGAAAAGGCTTTGTGCCGTCCCTGCTCAGAAGGGATCCTCAGCACGGCCCTGAAGATCTGCACATAGGACACCACAATGAACACAAAACACATGAAAACTAAACAGGCACTGACCACAATAAGGCCAAGTTCCCTGAGGTAGGAGTGTGAGCAGGAGAGCTTGAGGATCTGGGGGATTTCACAGAAGAACTGGCCCAGGGCATTGCCCTTGCACAGGGGCAGTGAAAATGTATTGGCCGTGTGCAGCAGAGCATTGAGAAACCCAGTGGCCCAGGCAGCTGCTGCCATGTGGACACAAGCTCTGCTGCCCAGGAGGGTCCCGTAGTGCAGGGGTTTGCAGATGGCAACGTAGCGGTCGTAAGACATGACTGTGAGAAGAAAATACTCAGTTGAAATGGAAAAGACAAACAAAAATAGCTGCGCAACACAGCCTGTATAGGAGATGGCCCTGGTATCCCATAGAGAGTTGGCCATGGATTTGGGCACAGTGGTGGAGATGGAGCCCAGGTCGAGGAGGGCGAGGTTGAGCAGGAAGAAGTACATGGGGGTGTGGAGGTGCTGGTCCCAGGCTATGGTGGTGATGATGAGGCCGTTGCCCAGGAGGGCAGCCAGGTAGATGCCCAGGAAGAGCCAGAAGTGCAAGAGCTGCAGCTCCCGTGTGTCTGTGAACGGCAGGAGGAGGAACTGGGTGATGGAGCTGCTGTTGGACATTGGCTGCCTGTGGGCATGAGGACCTGTCATAGGAGGAAAAGATAGTGAAGGTTTAGATGATGCTTCTCTGGGAATCATCAAACCCATTTCCCACAGACCCTCCCACCCTGTCACACAAAGAGACACTTTTCTTTTTCCAGGAGATCGTCCTGGCTGAGCCCTCGTCGGTGCTTGATGAGTGTGCAATGAAGAGCAGGGTCTCTGCCCAGGGGCTCCTGAGGACTCAGCCTGGCCCTGTGTGATCGGGTGGGCAGGGGCCAGTCCTGGGGTTCAGCTTTGTCAGCTGGAACCGCTCCTGGTGCAGAAGGGACTGTCAGCATCTGTACCCCCAGGCCTGAGAAACTGAGTTTGAGAGGTTTGGGGTTTCTACAGCTGCTTCTCCCCTCCCACCCTGGGGAGTGTTGTTGGGTGTCAGAAACCCTCAGCATTTCTGCTGCACTCAGGGAGAACAGAGCGAGTCCTGCGAGACCAGAGGATGCCTGTGGGTCAGCGCAGAGTGAGGGCAGCTGCTCTGTCCCTCTGTCTTGCTCCAGCTGCCCTGGGCTGGCACCTTTCTGAGATGGAGCCTGATCACCCTCCCATGTTACCCTGAAAAGCCACCAGGCACTGCTGAGAGCAGAGGGATCCACCTCAGACCATGACAGGTCTCATCCTTTCCTTTCCCAACGTTTAGCCCAAGACACACACAGCTCATTCCCCAGCCCCACAGACTGCATTGCCCACAGCCCACAGGTCAGAGCAAAGCTGGGACACGTGTGCCCATGGACACACCTGCAGGAAAGGACCCACAAGATCAGGCTGTGACTCTGCGGCTGAAACTGCCATCCCCAGAGAGCCTGACAGCAAGAACAAGATCCCAACAGCAGTGACCCAGAGCAGGGGAGCAAGAAGGAAAATGCGGTGAGGGTGGGTGTGAGAGAGGCCAGGGCAGAGGCAGCCGGGCACTCAGACAGCGTCACCCTTCCCCAGCTGTGCAGCACCTCCCAGACACCAACACTGCCGGGCAGCTGCTCTCAGCCCCTGTGCTCTGCAGAGGAACTGGAGCTCTGGCTGCACAGGAGCTGCTTCATGCCTTGGAGCCCCCGGCCCTGAGGGCAGAGGCTTTGCTGGGTGGGACAGGAGGCCAGGGGGCTGCTCACAGGAGGGATCTGCACTGCAGGGATCACAGGCACTTTTCTCTGTTCTCCCTCCCATAACCATTCCGGGTTTGGTTTCCTCTCATTTCTGATCATTTCCCTGCTGCCTGGAGATTCTCCCCTGGGAGGTGTTTCCCTGTCCATGTCTCTTCCCTGTCAGTGCTCACAGACCATCCCACCCTCTGTGCCCTCCCCCTGGCCCTACAGATCCTGCCTGTTCACAGGGCACTGCCTGGGGGCATCTTCCTGTTTGCAGGCTGGAAAACAGGACAGGTCAGACTAAGGCTGACGGGTCCAGCCAAGGTGATGCAGGTGCTGTGCACAGGCAGAGGGGTGGGGAAGGGATGTCAGGAGCCTTCTGGCAGATGGACTGATCACTCAGAGTTGCAGTTCAGGAGTCTCAGTGACGTGTTTAAGCATGAGAGCTCATTTTCATTTTATCCTTTCCTGCACCCCCCACCCCTTGGGAGAGGAAACTGAAAAGACAGGCTCAGGAAAGCTCCCTATCTGTCTGGTAATCCTTGCATTGATCTTCTCCTTGAGGCATCCCCTTGAAAAAACCTGGGGGTGATCTGGATGTGTGAGCAGCACTGACGCACACAGCACCCTCTCCACAGCAGAAGCACCTTTCTTGCCCTATAGGGTTTGCTCCTTCCACCACATCTTCTCCCCTCCGTGTTCTTGGGATCTCCTGGGCAGGCTGAGCGCTGACCCTGTCAGGCGGCAGAGTCCCTGCCCGGCACAGCCCTGGGGTGCAGGGACCCTGCTCTGCAGGACAGCCCTGGGCACCCCTGGGTGCTCCCCCAGTAGTCATGCTCAGCAGAAGTTGTCGTCATTCCCTGTTCCTTGCTCTGGAGTGTGTTCTTATCCTCTACAACAGAGATACTTTGAGAGAGACCTGACAGATCCTGTAAATTGTGGAATGTACCAGCTTAGGGTCTCCCTCCAGGAAATGCAGCTGCATTGTCCTACAGCCAGAGACTTACCGTGTTAGAACTGTGATTTGTCTCATTGAATCCTCAGCAACCAACCCCCCACATTGCCTTTAATCTCTCTGTGCCCGGCTCCTGTGCCCTCGGTGCTGCAGGCAGAGCCCTCAGCCCTGCTGCGTGTGCAGAGGAGCTGCTCCTGGGCAGAGCTGTCTCTCTGCAGCGCTGCCGCTGCCATGAGCTCCCTGTGTCCCAGGAGCCCAGCCCAGCTCAGCAGCACAGGAGCAGCCCATGATGTCCCTTTCTCTGTCCCCTCTGGGCTCCCTCCAGGTGTCCCTGGGGCTCCAACAACCTGAAGTAATCGGTGATGTTGATTCTCTCTCCTCTGAAGAGACACATCATTGTGTTCTTTGTATAAAACAATGAATTAGTATGAGAATCAACTTTTCTTGTCCCATCATTAGACAGGACACCAGGAATGTTACAGCAAAGGATCTAATTCCTCCAAGCTGGGGGAGGAATATCTTCAGTTGAATGAGTTCAGGCATTTTATTCTGGTTTTATACTCCCAGGTCTACAGAGACATTCATCAGTCTCTGGCAATGTGATGTCTGTGCTCTGATTCAAAGCCTTTGCACACATGGGCTCTTGGACACTTGGTACCAGGTTTCTTGTGCAGGTCAGAGCTGGGCTGGTGCCACAGCTGGGGTGGCTCAGCCCAGATGTGAGGCAATGTCCTCAGCCAGGGACCTGACTGGGGAGCTGGAGCTGTCAGTGCTGCAGACAGAGCTGTGACACGGATGGAATGAACTGCCAGGCAGGGTGGCAGGAGTGAGTTCATCTGGTCTCAAGGACAGCAGCCTCCAAGCACACCAACAGTCCAGATCAAAACTCAGTCTAGACCTATAAGGCAATTCAAGGGCCCCATAATGAGCTGTTACTACTGCAGGAACACTTAAAGGTGAAACAAAGACAGTTTGTAGCTACTGATGAATTTAATAAGGGAAAGAGATGAGAATCCCTGTGTTCTCTTGTCCTCCCTCTTCACCAGCAATGTGTCCCAGGCCTCTGTGACTTGAGACGGGTATGTGGAGAACAAGCAGCAGTGCATGGGGATCAAGTCAGGGGTCACTGGAACTAACACAATCCTCTCCAGTCTATGGGACAGCAGGGGCAGCATCCCAGGAGCTGGGACAGCAGGACGATGTCACAGTGAGGCCACTCTCCCCCATCTTGGAAAGCTCATGGAGACTGGGGGGACTCCCTGACCACTGGCAGCTCTCACACAGTGTGTGCACTTTTCAAAATGGCCAATGGGTGAGCAGGGGAACTAAGGGCTGTGCCCCAGAGCATGTCCACTGGGACCCCATTTCTGGGTGTCTGGAAGAGAAGGTGATGGGGTTTGCCCAGGGCAGGTTGTGCCTGTCCATCCTCTTTGCTTTCTGTGAGGAAAAGACAGGGTTGTGGATGTGGGGAGAACATCAATGGCCCGTTACCTGGTAGTCAGCAAGGCATTCAGCATCATCCCCCACAACATTCTTGTGTCCAACATAGGATATTATGATCTGTGTCAGTGTGTGAGTAGATGGGTAAAAACAATCTGGGTGGTTGGGCTTGGAAAGGTGCTGTAGAAAGGGAGAAACTTTCCAGTCCTGAGGACAGTCCAGCACTGGAAGCTGTTTCCCAGGAGTGCGCACCCACTCTGTCCCAGAAAGTGACCAAGATGTGTTTGGATAAAGCCCTGAGCAATCTGGTCTGACCCTGCTGTGAGCAGGAGGTTGGTCAAGACACCTCCCGAGGTCCCTTTGAGCCTGAATGGCACTGTCCTTCCTTCCCCTTCATGTTTTCAATTTAGGGACAGCTCTCAGGTTTTCCCTGAGCACAGGAACAATTCACATGTGTAGGGCTGCTTTGCAAGTGCCCCCAAACTGTCCTGACCACAACTTTTGCATTCCTTTTCATTTGCCCCAATCCAGGGTCTAATGCCCTTGCAGAAAGAACATCCCCCCTTGTTAATCTGTTCGTAGCAGGTTGTTCAAGAGCTGTCAGCATCCATGTACAGAGTCTGCACAGCAGCCAGGCAGCAAAGCCACCGTTACAGAAATGGAGATGAGACACTTGACCAGCTCCTTGAACCCAGATATCAGCGTGACATGTCTGCTGAGATTCCCGGGAACACCTGAACTGTAAGAGCAGAGCATGTGAGTCCTGGTTGGGTATCCTGGCTTGTCTCCTGACCCATGTGGTGCTTCAGGCTGTGAAGAGAATCAAAACCAGCCATTGCACTGGGGTAGTTCCATTTTACACGTGTCACACGGGGCAGATGAAGGGAGCTCAGAACTCCAGACTCTGCTGCACTGTTGGGACTGCAGAGACTGGAAATGCAAGTGACAGTGTGTGTCAGGGCACACACATAAAGATTCTGGCCTCCTTTGGGCCTTTGCACTGACCTGGGATCTGTTCATTGGCCTTCTTTGTCTCAAAAGTAAACTGTTCTCCTATGGAACCCCCACAACACACCACATAAGAAATTATTAAAAAGTAGAAAAATAATGAAAGAAGCACAATTTTGGGGTAATTCTGTCCAAGAGGTGTACTCTTTAAATGATTAGAACAAAAAAGAAGTGAGAGAAAAAGCATTGTTCTAAGAAATTCTTTCAATACACTACTGCTGAGGTGTAGTAGATGCTTGGAAAAGCAAGAATGACTGTTAGGACTGAAATTAAAGAGATTTAAATCATGACTGTTCGGACTGAAATTAAAGAGATTTAGGTCATCATGATCATCAGTGAGAATAAGGAGTTCCCTGTTACTGTTATCAGTGACAGTACCACTGTTCACAAACATCCTTCAGAGCATCTCCATTGTTCCTGGGCTCCAAAGCTCATCCTGCTCAGAGTTTGACAGGATTGCTGCAAACCCCTGAGACCCAAATCTCTACAACTGTCTCTGCTCAACAGCCTTTTACCCCAGGAAGGGGAAAACTGCCAATGCAGGCACCAACCCAGTGCCCAACCTGCCTGGAGAGCCAGGACAGTTGTGCCACACAACAGCAGCCTCTGAGTGAACCTGGAGGTGATGGGATTGAAACGGTTTCAACCCAAATCAGAGAATCAGAGAATCATTTAGGCTGGAAAAGAGCCTTAAGAACATGCAGTCCAACCGTAAATCAAACACTGCCCAGTCCATCACTAAACCATGTCCCAAAGTGCCACATCTCCACGTCTTTAAAACACCTCCAGCAATGGAAGCTCCAATCCTGAGCTGGCAGGACACCACTGGCTGCAGTTGGACATAAGATACTGGTCATGGCTGTGAGTTCAGCCCTCGCTGGCAGAATGTCTCACACCCTCACTGAGGAGGGCAGGGGGCTGGGAGATGGGAGCACGTTTCAGTTTCCAGATCCCAGCACAGAGCCCAAACCATCCTGCCCTTGGACTCTGGATCCCATTTCCTGAGATGCAAAGCTGGTGGGACTTCTGTGGATAATCATGTTAAAGGCATGAATACTCCTTCAAGTGTTTGTGTAATTTGTCTAGGAATGTCAGTTTTATATGCTTATATTTAAATATCTGTAAAATAATACTCTGTATCTGTGGTAGGCTTTCTGGCAATGAGAATTAAATAGGTATTTGCACTATAAGGCTCCATACCTCATCCACAAGCACACATCTGTGTGGTTCAGATGAAGGGTGGTCTGGCAAACGTCACCCTTTGTGTCCCCAGGTGATGGACACTGCTCATGTGCCTCTGCAGAGAGTGGCAGGAGCTGGATCCCCTTCTCGGGACAGACTCCTTCCAGGAGAGACACAGACACAGGGGGAACTCATCAGGGCTTTACGGCATTTCACTGGGCATCAGTTTGACATATTGGGTGCTGTCCTGTGACTGCCCTTTCTGCACAAATGATCATACAAACACAACCATTTAGTAGGACATGGTCATAAAGGGGCTGTTATGGACAAGAAAGCTCATCATGAACTCTGGAGAGAGCGAGGAAGTTCATAATAAGCACCAGGAAGAACCAAGAAGCTCGAGGCCTCTTCTGAAGAGCGGGAGGCCTGAGCAGCCGTGATTGGCCATTGTAGGTGTGGGAGAGGGTCAGGGCATGTAGGGAGAAGCAATGAGATGGCTGATGGCTTCAGTGAACCCTTCCAGCCATGTCTGAGCCCAGAAATGGAAAGCAGTTGATGTCTGCAGGTGGAGGAGGAACAGGAGGAAGATCTTCCTGGGAATATGGAAGGAAGAAAGGCCTCTCTTGGGCTAATCCTGTATGGCAGTGCCATTTGCATGCTGTGGGCATGGCTGTGCCTGGGAGATGGGGAACGGCTGCTGCTGGGGTGGCTGTGCTCAGTCATGGCCCATGAGCTGACCCTGCTCTGCTCCTCTCTTACGCTGCCCACACTTGGATGGTCCTCAGCAATCATCCATGAGCCTGGTGGATCCATGAACCTCCTGGAGTGATGGGTATGGATCCAAATAGAGGATTCAAGCAAGTGTGGGATTGGGACATTGAGGTAACTGGTGACCATTGCCAGGTGTATGAAAGAAGCTGGATGAGTTGTGATTTGCTCACAGGCATTTCCAGCTCCACAGAAATCCAGAGCCTTGCAGTTAAAGGAACAGCACTTGACATAAACACCACCCCCAAAACACAAAACACTCACACTGACCACAGGAAAAGCCTTGAAAAACATTGGAGAAAGATCTACCAGGTCCCAGGGGTCAGGGCTCAGCCATCTGGTGATGAACAAGCATCAAGGGCTGACATGGCATCAGAGCCACCTCCACATGGCCCTCACCACCTGGAACCAGTGTCTCCAAGTCTTTCCTTCAGCAGCCTCCAGGGACAGGGACCTGCACTGGTTGTTTCCTTCACAGCTGTGTCAGTGATGGCTCTTCATGGGGTCCAAACACCCTCAGAAACTTGGGGTTTGCTTCTGCTTTTCACTTCATCAGAGGTTGTTCATTCTTTCAGTATCTGCAGTTCAGGATCATGGCAGCAGAGAGCTCACTAACATCTAAAATGCTCTTACAAGCAAAGGCTCTGTGCAGCATTTTCCTAGAGGCTTCAAGTCTGGTGTGGATGATTAGGGAGATTTCAGGAACATCCAAACAGAGAGCATTTGCATAATAAATAGCAATAAAGCCAAATTTCTTCTATTCCCTTCCCTGCTCGCCCTTCCCTCCATTTCCAGAACAGGTGGTAACAGCAGATTCCAGTTCATATCCGTATGGAGCGTCTCCTGATAAAGACTGAATATGCCATAAAAGTGGGTGCCTAAATCACCATGTGAATCAGGAGATAGTCCAGGACACCTTAAGAGGAGTCAGACACCTCTGGACCAAGAGGTGGGTGTCCCTGGCAGTCTCAGGTGCCACAGCACAGACATACTTGTGTTCAGGGAGCCGGTAAAGTGACCCATCTCCTGTTCTGTAATGCTACCTCTCTGAGAAGACAACAGGAGATTGACTGATGTCAGAGCCGATTTCAGCTGCTCCAAGATGGACCCACTCCTTGCCAATTCTGAGCCACTCAGTGATGCTGGCAGCACCTCTGGGATATTGTATTTGAGAAAGGGTAAAAAACGCTGCACAACAGCAGGTGGGAGAGAGGAGGGAGGAGATGGGAGAGAAAAGCTCTGCAGACACCAAGGTCATATCCCATATGACCAAAGCAGGTCCCTCAGCAGGACAAAGCTTGCTCTCCTGAAATCCTGCTCTTGGCCTTGTTCTCATCTCCCAGGAGCCTCAGCTCCACTTTCCATCCCTGACTGTTCCATCCTGACCAACTCTTTCTGGTTTGTAAGTGTGAAGTCCCACAGGGCACCTCACCCCACTGACTCCTCAGTCACCCATGTCAGGAAGATGTTGTCAATGAGATCCAAAATCTTCCTTGTCCCCAGGCAGGAACCTGGGAGGTGTGGGACCATAGTCCTGCCCTTGGCCTTGCACAGCCCCACATCACACTGTCCCAGGAAGGGCCCTGGGCAACGTGGGAGGGACAGGATCTGACTCCCCAGGGTTGGGGGTCAGGGCTTTGCCCTTTGATTAATGAAACACATTCAGGTTTACTCAGCATCAGAGACACCTTTACTTTGCTTTTCCTGACATGTCATCACTGCCTCCAGTTTTCTGCTCTAACGGGCCCTGGGGACATTTGCTCAGTAGTGTCCTTCAGTGGGACCCATTAACATTACAAGAAAGTTTGGAGTTTGATTCTGACTTTGACTTCTTGGGAGGTTTCATCAAATTCCCCTAAGGGTCTGATGTCCATGGACTCAGCACCAAACCCACCAGAGGGGTCATTAAAGCGCCTGGGGCTGCTCCTGTGCTGCTGAGCTGGGCTGGGCTCCTGGGACACAGGGAGCTCATGGCAGCGGCAGCGCTGCAGAGAGACAGCTCTGCCCAGGAGCAGCTCCTCTGCACACGCAGCAGGGCTGAGGGCTCTGCCTGCAGCACCGAGGGCACAGGAGCCGGGCACAGAGAGGGAAACGCAGTCTGGGCTGGGAGGATGCTGAGAGTTCACTGGAAATGAAATCCTCTCAGATATGAAGCCTGTGGCTGCAGGGCATTGCATCTGCAAATCTTGGTAGGATCTCAGAAAGCTGTCACATTGCAGAGCCTGCGAGAGATGTAAGTACAGCTCTCAGAGGTTCTCTGATCAGAGGAGAGGATGTGCTGCAGAGCAGGGATTGCCTTCTGCACTGTCAGAGTGACAAGACGTGAATGCTGCGTTCTCCCCAGGGTGGCTGTGGGGTGTAAATGTCAATGTGCAGGCAGGAGTGCCCAGGGCTGTCCTGCAGAGCAGGGTCCCTGCACCCCAGGGCTGTGCCGGGCAGGGACTCTGCCGCCTGCCAGGGTCAGCGCTCAGCCTGCCCGGGAGAGCCCGGCAACACTAAGGGGAGAAGATGTGGTGGAGGAGCAAACCCTATTGGGTGAGAAAGGTGCCTCTGCTGTGGAGAGGGTGCTGTGTGGGTCAGGGTTGTTCACACATCCAGATCACCCCCAGCATTTTTCCAAGTGGATGCCTCAAGGAGAAGATCAATGCAAGGATTGCCAGGCAGATAAGGAGCTTTCCTGAGCCTGTCTTTTCAGTTTCCTCTCCCAAGGGGTGGGGGGTGCAGGAAAGGATAAAATGAAAACGAGCTCTCATGTTTAAACAAGTCACTGAGACTCCTAACTGCAACTCTGAGTGATCAGTACATCTGCCAGAAGGCTCATGACATCCCTTCCCCACCCCTCTGCCTGTGCACAGCACCTGCATCACCTTGGCTGGACCCGTCAGCCTTAGTCTGACCTGTCCTGTTTTCCAGCCTGCAAACAGGAAGATGCCCCCAGGCAGTGCCCTGTGAACAGGCAGGATCTGTAGGGCCAGGGGGAGGGCACAGAGGGTGGGATGGTCTGTGAGCACTGACAGGGAAGAGACATGGACAGGGAAACACCTCCCAGGGGAGAATCTCCAGGCAGCAGGGAAATGATCAGAAATGAGAGGAAACCAAACCCGGAATGGTTATGGGAGGGAGAACAGAGAAAAGTCCCTGTGATCCCCTGCAGTGCAGATCCCTCCTGTGAGCAGCCCCCTGGCCTCCTGTCCCACCCAGCAAAGCCTCTGCCCTCAGGGCCGGGGGCTCCAAGGCATGAAGCAGCTCCTGTGCAGCCAGAGCTCCAGTTCCTCTGCAGAGCACAGGGGCTGAGAGCAGCTGCCCGGCAGTGTTGGTGTCTGGGAGGTGCTGCACAGCTGGGGAAGGGTGACGCTGTCTGAGTGCCCGGCTGCCTCTGCCCTGGCCTCTCTCACACCCACCCTCACCGCATTTTCCTTCTCGCTCCCCTGCTCTGGGTCACTGCTGTTGGGATCTTGTTCTTGCTGTCAGGCTCTCTGGGGATGGCAGTTTCAGCTGCAGAGTCACAGCCTGAGCTTGTGGGTCCTTTCCTGCAGGTGTGTCCATGGGCACACGTGTCCCAGCTTTGCTCTGACCTGTGGGCTGTGGGCAATGCAGTCTGTGGGGCTGGGGAATGAGCTGTGTGTGTCCTGGGCTAAATGTGGGGTGCTGAGACCTTAGGAAAGGATGAGACCTGTCATGGTCTGAGGTGGATCCCTCTGCTCTCAGCAGTGCCTGGTGGTTTTTCAGGGTAACATGGGAGTGTGATCAGCCCCCATCTCAGAAAGGTGCCAGCCCAGGGCAGCTGGAGCAAGACAGAGGGACAGAGCAGCTGCCCTCACTCTGCACCGACCCACAGGCATCCTCTGGTCTCGCAGGACTCGCTCTGTTCTCCCTGAGTGCAGCAGAAATGCTGAGGGTTTCTGACACCCAACAACACTCCCCAGGGTGGGAGGGCAGAAGCAGCTGTGGAAACACCAAACCTCTCAAAGTCAGTTTCTCAGGCCTGGGGGTACAGATGCTGACAGTCCCTTCTGCACCAGGAGCGGTTCCAGCTGACAAAGCTGAACCCCAGGATTGGCCCCTGCCCACCCGATCACACAGGGTCAGGCTGAGTCCTCAGGAGCCCCTGGGCAGAGACCCTGCTCTTCATTGCACATTCATCAAGCACCGACGAGGGCTCCAGCCAGGACGATCTCCTGGAAAAAGAAAAGTGTCTCTTTGTGGGAGGGTCTGTTGGAAATGGGTTTGATTATTCCCAGAGAAGTCTCATCTAAACCTTCACTATCTTTTCCTCCTATGACAGGTCCTCACGCCCACAGGCAGCAAATGTCCAACAGCAGCTCCATCACCCAGTTCCTCCTCCTGCCGTTCACAGACACACGGGAGCTGCAGCTCTTGCACTTCTGGCTCTTCCTGGGCATCTACCTGGCTGCCCTCCTGGGAAACGGCCTCATCATCACCACCATAGCCTGGGACCAGCACCTCCACACCCCCATGTACTTCTTCCTGCTCAACCTCGCCCTCCTCGACCTGGGCTCCATCTCCACCATTGTCCCCAAATCCATGACGAACTCCCTCTGGGATACTAGGGCCATCTCATACTCAGGATGTACGACACAGCTCTTTTCATTTGCATTCTTGATAGTAGCAGAGTATTGTCTCCTCACCGTCATGTCCTACGACCGCTACGTTGCCATCTGCAAACCCCTGCACTACGGGACCCTCCTGGGCAGCAGAGCTTGTGTCCACATGGCAGCAGCTGCCTGGGCCACTGGGTTTCTCACTGCTCTGCTGCACACGGCCAATACATTTTCACTGCCCCTGTGCAAGGGCAATGCCCTGGGCCAGTTCTTCTGTGAAATCCCCCAGATCCTCAAGCTCTCCTGCTCACACTCCCACCTCAGGGAACTTGGGCTCCTTGTGGTCAGTGCCTGTTTATTTTTTACGTGTTTCATTTTCATTGTGGTGTCCTATGTGCAGATCTTGAGGGCCGTGCTGAGGATCCCCTCTGAGCAGGGACGGCACAAAGCCTTTTCCACCTGCCTCCCTCACCTGGCCGTGGTCTCCCTGTTTGTCAGCACTGGTTCATTTGCCTACCTGAAGCCCCCCTCCATCTGTTCTCCTTCCCTGGACCTGGTGGTGTCAGTTCTGTACTCGGTGGTGCCTCCAGCAGTGAACCCCCTCATCTACAGCATGAGGAACCAGGAGCTCAAGGATGCCCTGTGCAAACTCATATCCCTCTGTTTTCTGAAGCAATAAACTGGCCATCTTCTTCTATACAGGAGTTTTAATGTAGCTAATTACAAGCCCAGCCTGTCAACTGGATTTTCTGTTGTTGTTGGTTGTTTTCTTATTGTGATAATGTTGTCAACCCCTTTCTAATTCACTGCTGGCTTTTCTTTTATAACTGTTGGCTGCTTAACTGAGCAGCACTGCTCTCCTTGTCTCTAAAAAGAATAAAGGGCTCTTTAGTGACTTGTTTTTCACTATATCCTTCCTGCAAGGTCTTATGGAACTGCAGGGACAATTCTTGTGTCCATGGGAGGAGGGAAAAGAGTCCAGCGTGGCAGCCCTGCCAGGGAGCAGCAGCGCTTGTTCTTCCAGAGCTGTTCTGGTTCCACTCCCACACTCTCCTTCTCATCCCTGGTGTTGGTGCAAGGCCTGAGTGCTCTGGCAGCTTGGTCACCATCCTGCTGTGTGTCAGTGCTGTGGGCGCAGGCAGGGACAGGCAATGGGCACTGCTGTGACAGACCTGGCCTCAGTAACAGTACTTGCACAAGGAAAAGTGATCTTTTTTGGGTGGTGCATGATGGTTTATATCTTCTTGCAATGTTTCTCTCAAGCTTATTCCTACAAAAGTCACCCACTTATAAAACGCCATTGTGTATCTGAACAGTGTGTGTGTGCAGGGCTGGCACACAGCAGTGTCCTCTCACAGCCAGGCTCCTGCCAGAGACCTGCAGGACCAGCAGAGCAGGGGCTGGGCTGTGCCCATGTTCACTGGAAACACTTCAGAAGCTGCCCCAGGGCATCGTCATGGACTGGCCCCTCACAACCACCATTTCCAGCACTGGGCTCTCTCCCCAGCACACCAAGGTTGTTCTTCCCTCCATGGAATTACAGTGAATGAGCAGGTCAGCAGTCCATGTTTGCATTGTACATATGAGATGCGAGCATGCACATCATGTGCGTGAGATGGCATGAACCTGAGTGAGCAGAAACGCCATCAGCTATTCCTGGGGGTTGCATGAAGGCCTGTCTCGAGGTCACTTCACATTGGGAGTAACAGCCCACGGGAAACCACCCACTGGGATCTTCTTCCTTGAACTGAGGTCCCCGTGTCCATTTCTCATGATGTGGAGCTGAGGTGCCTCCAATCCCTTTGGGGTAGCAACAGGAAGCCAGAGGTACAATGTGACTCCTGTCTCTGTAAGTAAAAGGGACAGACTGTCTCTGAACATCCCTGGGTGCATAAGGAGTCCACGAGGCCAGCTCTGATGGAACCCTGGCATTTCTGTGTGTGACTCCAGGAACAACCCCAGTGGCCCAGTGAGATTCATCTCAGCTGCTGGGACGGCTCATTGCAAGTGCTCCTGTCTGCTACGTCACCCTTGCCCGTGATTCTGGATTGTGCTTTCAAAAGTGACAGCAAAATCAGAGAAATTCTGAGGTCCTTGGGGAAGGAAGATCTTCAAGAAGGGCCTGAAGGAGGATTTGAAGAATTACGGGCTGATCATCCTACCTCTGTCCCTGGGAAGGGTTAAGTCCATGTCTTCCTGCACCAATCTCCAGGCACCTGAAGGACAAGGAAGGGATTGCTGAACCCAAATGAGTGGAAAACCCAGTGAGTCACAAGAAATGCTCTGAACCCATTCCAGAGCTTTAGACCCCCAGGAAAGAGCTCAGTGACAGTGCAGCCCAGCCAGTTGCATCTGTGTCCCTCACTGAGCAGCACAACCAGTGTGCAGTCACCCCATGGTCCTGCAGCCAACCTGCTCTGCTGAGCATCAGTGCCAGGCTGGGGCCCTGTGGGGAGCACAGGATGGGGCCAGGAGCACCAGAGCAGATCAGAGGAGGGATGGAGGAGATCAGAAAGGAGCTGACCTGGGCTGGAAATTGCCTTGGAGAGAAAAATGCTGTTGTTCAGCTGCCCCAAGATAACACCCAGAGTTAAGGGTGCAGCACCAGAAGTCCTTGCTGTCCTGGTGCTTCACCAGGCCTGGGAAGTAGCTGGAGAAGGATTGGTGTCCGCCACGTGCCATCTCTTAGTGCATCATCCCTCATGAAGGGTGGCATGGAAAGCAAGTCTGGGACCCTGTGTCCGGACTTGCACTGAAGAAAGTATTCACCCAGAAGCCACATCCTTTTGCTCTGGTACTTCAGTCCTGGTGCTCATCGCATGTCCTTAAGAAAAAGTTATGCACCTCTCTTGTCAACCTTACCCCAAAAGTGACCCTTAGACAAGGCTCCTGAGCTGCAGCTGAGCTGGAGAACTGGGGTCCAGCTGTGACCAGAGGAAGGACAAGGCCTGTCCTGTGTCCTCTAAAGGGCTGGCAGCCTTTGTGATCTCCACCAGAAAAGGCAGCATGCAGGAAACTATAGACGATCCCCATGCCCATTGGAGGCCCTTAGGAAGAGTTCCTCTCTCCAAATATCCAACCCAGCTTGTTACTGCATGAACAACCAGGAGAAACTGCCCCTGGACCCTTATTCCAGACCCCATCTCCTCCACCCCACAAAGGCAGTGCTCTCCCCCTTGGCACTGAGGTGGTTCCAGGGACCCAAGAGACACCTGTAGGAGAAGATGTTGGGTGGGGATATGGTGTCCTTCAGTGCTCCTCATGGTACCTCCTGCTGGGCTTTGTGCCACTGGTCACAACCCTCTGAGCCTGGATGTTCAGCCAGTTCTCAGTGGTGCTAAACAGGAACATGCCCATGAGCACATTGGGCTGCACTGGGAGGAGCGTGGCCACCCAGACAAGGGCAGTTATTGCCCATCGTGACTCAGCACTGGTGTGGTCACATCTGGAGCCGTGTGTCCCAGTGTGAGGTTCCCCATTCTTGAGGAATGGGGAGGAGCTGCCGTGTGGCCAGAGAAAGTCTGGGTCATGTGTGGAGATGCTGAGAGACTCAAACTTCTTTAGCCTGGTGAAGGGGAGCCTGAGGAAACGTGCTGGTTTTACTGAAATTGAGTTAATTTTCTTCATGCATTTTGAACCTCTCTCCTTCACAGCCAGTACAGTCTTTTGTTTAGATTTACTATGAGAATAATAAGATAATGCTGTTTCTTCCCTGGGATAGAGTTCATTTTGTCTTTTAGCAGCTTTACAGTGTTTGCCATTTGCTATGAAAGGAATGTCAGAACTCACTGATATCTTGGCTGTTGTCAGGGAAACCAAGGACTTCTTTGGCCATCCAGCTGCAGATGCAGATTGGCAGGAGGGGACACAGACAGGACAGCACCTGGATTGACATGCAGGCTGATCAATGAAATATTCCCTATGATTAGCGTCATGCTCAGTCTAAAGCTGGAGTCGGCTTTTAGGGCTTGTTACATCCGTTACTTTGGGTTTTCCAGCTGGTTTGGTCAGTTCCATTCAGAAGTTTCATTCTGTCAGGAGTTCGATGTCCGTTCGGCCTTTTGCCGTTCTGCCATTTTACTGTTGGCCTTTGGGCCTTTCTGCCTGTTGCCCTTTTGCTCTCTCTTGCCGGGATGGGCTGTTCAGGACCAAGGTGCTCCCTTCTGCAGGACTGGCTGCTCCGTGTGACTGGAGTTATACGGGGGATAGCACTGAGTATATTTTCTTAATTTAATTTATCTATTTCTATTTAACTTACCTTGACTATTGTCAGGGAAACCAAGGACTTCTCTGGAGTGCAGCTGCAGGTGCAAATTGGCAGGAGAGAGCACTGACAGGACAGCACCTTGATTGACATCCAGGTCAATCAACAAGCTATTCTCTACCATTAGTGTCATGCTCAGTATAAAGCTGGAGATGCCTTTTCCAGCCAGTTAGTTTTGGTTTTCTGGCTACTTTGCTTAGCTCTGTTCGGAAGTTCCATTCTATTGGGAGTTCAGGGTTAGTTCAGTTTTATGATGTTTTGCTGTTTTTCAATTGGCCCTTGGGCCTCTCTGCCTTTTGCACTTGTACTTTCTCTTGCTGGGATCAGCTGTTCAGGACCAGGGTGCTCTCTTCTTTTGGGCTGCCTGTTCAGCACAACTGGAGTTCTGTGGGGGATTGCACTGAGTGTCATATATTTTACTTTATGTATATCTTACTATAAGTATATTACTAGTAGTAGTGTATTATTTTTATTGTCTTGTTAATTTTTTGTCTAAACCCACAAGCTTCTCCCTTCCCATTCAGTTCTCTCCCTTATCCCACCTGGGTACTGGGAGCAGGATGTGAGCAGCTCTCATGGTCTTGGTTGGTGTTTGTGGTAAAACCATGACAAGAAAGGGCAGTAGTAGCTTCAGAAAACTTGAAAATCACTTTCCAATATGGTGTCAATTTTTAATTTTTTTGTTTTTGTTTTTGTTGGGAAACAGCAAGAGAAAGGAAAACCATCAGAAACTGCAGCTCTGGAGGTCCAGAGTGGAGCTCAAGATAAAGAAATGTCATTCTGAGCACAGTGCTGTGGTCATTCAAAGGGACTCTGGATCAGCCATGACTTTGTGTTTCCAGGAACAGCTGGTGAGGATGGAGAGACAGCAGCACAGGTGGGGACACACTGGGCTGAGAACAAGGTGGGGAAGCACATGGGGTGTCTGCAGCCTGTGGGGAAACAGCCACAGGCCTGGGACAGTGCAGGATGGACTGTGGTGAACATCACCAAGGGCACTGGCAAGGCTGGATGTCCCTGAAATACACAAGGTCTTTGTCCCCTTGGCTATGGCTGATGTCCCTGCCAGTGAGGCCTAAGAGGAGACACATGGTTGTCATGGCCATGGCACCCCATTGCTTCCTTGCACGCCCAGGGAGTGTCACACCATTGTCCTGCACTGGGCATCGCACTCCCCACAGCCCCAGGAAGAACCTGAGTCACATGTGAAGGACAGGATCTCCCTTCCCAGGGGCAGGGGCTCAAGGCTTGGCCATTGTCCTTCATCAGACAAACCAAGGGCTTTCTCAGCATCAGAGCTGCTGCACTTTGCCTTTGCCTGATGCAATCACTGCCTCCAATTATCTGCTCTAACGAGTCCCTGGGGAGGCTTTGTCAGGAACAGCCCTCAGTGGGACCATTAATGCTTCAAGGTACTTTGGAGTTTGTTCTGACTTGGACTTCTTGAGCAGATTCTTCAGCCTGTCCTTGGTATCTGAGGTTCATGGACTCAGCACCAAATACGCCATGGGGATCATTAAAACACAGAAAGACATAACGAGCAATGCTTCTTTCTTTAATTTCATTCAAATCTTCCAGACTTGTAGAACTAACGGGAGAGGTTTCAATGGGACACTTGCTGATGAAGATTTCAAAGAAGATTTCATAAAGGAGGGTTTTTTCTTTCCAGGGTGTTTTCTGTCATTTTTCAGTGTATAGAAGAAGTGACAGCAGCATTCTACACTGGACATTGATCCTGAGGGTCTCCTGAAGACATCTGGACAGGCAGGATAACAGTCCTTGAGGCTGGACACTGTATGGACAACCTGGCTCCTCACCCCCACCCCCAGTCTGCCGGTTCCCTCATTGGCCACCACAGATTGCATCACTTTTCCTACATCAGTTTAATAAACAGCAAAACACTTTCCTCAGCTGTGTGTGTAAGCTGGATCTGGTGAGGTCCAGCATCCACAAGGGACACCCGCACAAGAACTGGTTTAGACAGAGAGATAGGAGAGGATCGAAATAAACACAATGAACGTGTTGACTGCCATGTTAATTAGAGCTCCGAAGAATGGGGCAAGTTTGTAACTCCCTGAAGCTCAAAGCAGAAACCAGACAGCTGAGAGGCCACTGAATGACCAAAGAGCAAGTGGAGGAGAAACCTGAGAGCACTGGGAAGGGCAAACGTCCAGACAGTGCTGGAAAGTTGTCCTTGGGCAGGGACATTTAATCAGGAGAGGTGGGAACTCCTGAATGACGAGGGAGATGAAATCATAGAGTGTTGGTAATAGAAGTACAGGGGAAGACCAATATTTCTTCTCCTTCCCTTATTAAACTTCCCCATAATTCCCTTTTTGGCTTTTTTCTTTTAAATTTTAATATGTTAAAAAAGCAACTAAACAAAAATCTCCAATCAAAGAAAATAACAAACCAAACAAAATAAACAAAACCACCCACAAAACCAAAGCAAAACAAAAACCAAACCAACCAACCAAGAACAACAACCAAAAACAAAACCCAAACCCCAAACCAACCAACGAACCAAACAAACAAAAATCCCAAAACAAAAAAGCAACAGCAGAAAAGTGGAGGTTTCCAGACAGACATCAGTCATCAGCTGTCTCACCATAAACAGCCAGGGCCATTTTAGGGGCCCAGTGTACCTGAGGTGCTGGCCTGGGATTGGCATCTATCACACAGGACCTGGGGAGACCAGAGCACCTTGCAGTGCAGGTGGAGCCTGGGCAGGGGTTCCCGGGGCATCTACACTGGCACCAGGTGTTTGTGTCCCTGGAGCTGAAGACATTTGTGTCCTAAACCCATGCCCAGTTCTGGAGAACTCTTTCCTTTCCAAAGAAAAGAGACTCCCCTACAGAGACTTTAAAATTAATAAATAAATAAATAAATAAATAGTCAAATAAATAAATAAATACGTAAGTGAATAAATAAATAAGTAAATCAGTAAATAAATAAATAAATCAGTAAGTAAATAACTAACTAACTAAATAAATAAGTAAATAAGTAAATATATAAGTATGTAAATAAGTAAATAAATACTTAAATAAATAAATACATACATAAATACATACATGAATAAATAGAAAGAAAGAAAGAAAGAAAGAAAGAAAAAGAAGGTTGACACGTTCCTTTGCTTTGGATCTTTGTCTTCAGTTCTTCTTATTTTAATATCCATTGACATCAACTGACATCTGATGGCCCTACAAGCATTAAGCCAAGATCATGTTGTGTCTTGCACAGCGCCCCATGCCCTCTGAACCTTCCCTGCCCAGGACTCCTCACACGTTGCCCAGAGCGAGTCACACTGAGGTGTTGGCTGGTTCACTGGCTGAGATGTTGGTTTAGATGGTCACCTACAGCACAGGTGGATCCTGCCCCATCATCGCCTGCTCTGCTCCAGTCTGAAACAGAGCCCAACATCACAGTGGGATCATGAGAGAACTGAGGTTGAAGGGACCTCAGGAGTCTGCAGTCCAACCTGTCACCAACCGGTCACACCAAGGTGTTCAAGCCTTGATTCAATCAGAGCTTTAGCAGGACTAGAGAAGTGATCATCCCTTTGTACTGGGCACTGGTGAGGCTGCACCTTGAATCCTGGGGTCAGTTTTAGGCCCCTCATGGCAAGGAAGACATTGAGGTGCTGGAGAGAGTTCAGAGCAGGGTGACAAGGCTGGTGAAGGGTCTGGAGCACCAGTCTGACGAGGAGCGGTTGAGGGAGCTGGGGCTGTTCAGCCTTGAGAACAGGAGGCTGAGGGGAGACCTTATTACTCTCTACAGCTGCCCGAAAGGAGGTTTTATCATGGTGGGTGTTGGTCTCTTCTCCCAAGTAGAGTGATAGGATGAGAAGAAATGGCCTCAAGTTGCACATGGGGAGGTTTAGATTGGATATGAGGAAAAAATTCTTCAGGGAAAGGGTTTTGAAGCAATGGAACAGACTGCCCAGTGAGGTTGTGGAGTCACCATCACTGAAGGTGTTTAAAAGACATACAGAAGAGGTTCTTAGGGACATGGTTTAGTGCCAGATTTAGGTTATGGTTGGACTCGATGGTCTTAAGGGTCTCTTCCAACCACAATTGTTCAATGATAAGTCATTTTTGCTATTTTCTTTCTCAGAGGACCATGCAGCCTCCCTGAGAGCCAGGACTTTTCTGAGGTGTTTGGGAGACGTCTCACGGTCACACCAGCCAGTCCCACCAGCCCCTGTCTGTCCCTTCCCAGACCAAACCTTTTCTCCATATCCCAACCCTCCAGGCGAGTTTCTGGGACACAGCAAATGCTGTCCAGGTCCTCTGGGCCTGTTCAGAGAGAACAGCAGGCCAACATGTTGATGGGCTCTCTGTGCACCTCAAAGCTTTCCTGACCATTCTTCTCAATGCCCCACTTGCACCCAACCTTTCTGGCCCGTGAGCTGTACAGAAGGGGATTGAGCAGGGATGTGGGGATGGTGGAGAAAAAAGACGTTGTCAAACTGTCTTGGGAGGGCTGTTCTGGGCATCCCACAGTCAAGGATGAGGGTGCTGTAGAAACCAGTGGCACAGGTGAGGTGAGAGGAGCTGGTGGAGAAGGCCTTGTGCCTGTCTACACTGGGATAGAGCAGTGATGCATTCATGGGATGCCCATGTAAACAGGAAGGGCACAAATGGCTCTAAAATACAAACACAAAAACATATCTGTGGCAAGAATGATGAATGTAGGGACAGAAATCCCCATAGCCAAGGTGCAGCTGCCTTCTGGAGACAGACTGTCCAGCCTGTGACTCTTGCAAAATGAAGTGGGTGGCTTAGGGACAACACTGGCTGCAGGATGTGGCCACCAGAAAACAAAGAAACAAACAGCACAACACCTCAGCACTCAGTACATGTAAGAGTTGCAGGCAGAGGTGGTGCCGTCATCATTCAGAAAGCCGGGCAGCAGCTGGGTCTGGGTGCTGGAACTGATGCAGGTCTCCAGGGAGGTCACACTGACCTCAGTTCAAGGAAGCACATCCCAGTGCTGCATTCAGGTGGTTTCTTGGAGAAGTTACTCTCAACAGGCTCTCAGGCTTCTGACCTAGTCAATCAGAGTCCTTCCACGGAGGGACAAACAACCTCTCTCAGGTGTGGTGAGAGGACAATAATCAAAATGGTGGCTGCAATGGGCTGATCTGTGACGAATGCCTTGGGACAGCTGCCACAGCGTGTCCAGGAACATGGGCACAGACCAGACCCTGCTCTCCTGGTCTTTCATGTCTCTCCCAGCAGGCCTGGCCATGCGAGACCACTGCTGTGTGCCCCACAGAATCACAGACTTGTTTGGGTTGAAGAGACCTCTGGAGATCATCCAGTCCAACTCACCTGCTAAAGCAGGTTCACCCAGAGCAGATTGCACAGGATCATGTCCAGGTGGGTTTGAATGTCTCCAGAGAAGGAGACTCCACACCTGCTCTGGGCAGCTTGTTTCAGGGCTCTGTCACCCTCCAAGTGAAGAAGTTTATGCTCATTATACAGATGGAACCTCCTATTCTTCAGCCTGTGCCTGTTGCCCCTCATCCTATCATTGGGCACCAGTGAAAGGAGTCTGGCTTGGCACCCACCCTTGAGATATTTATAAACATTGATAAGATCCCCTCTCAACTTCTCTTCTCCAGCTGAACAAACCCCCTCTCTCAGGCTCTCCTCATCAGAAAGATGCTCCAGACCCCTCGTCATCTTTGTAGCCCATTACTGGACTTTCTCCAGTAATTCCTTGTCCTTCTTAAACTTGGGAGCCCAGAACTGGACCCAGTAACTACAAATGCGGCCTCACCAGGGCAGAGTAGAAGGGGAGGCTTCACCTCCCTCGACCTGCTGGTCACGTTCTTTGCAATGCACCCCAGGTACCATTGGCCTTCTTGGCCACAAGGGCACATTGTTGACTCATGGTCAACCTGTTATCAACCAGAACTCCCAAGTCCTTCTCCACAGAGTTGCTTTCCAGCAGCTCTGCCCCTAACCTGTACTGGTGCCCGGGGTTATTCCTCCCCAGGTGAAGGACCCTGCACTATCCCTTGTTGAACTTCCTCGGGTTCTCCTCTGTTCAGTCCTCCAACCTGTCCAGGTCTCGCTGGATGCCAGCACAGCGTTCTGGTGTGTCAGCCCTTCCTCCCAGTTTGGTGCCCCCACCCTGCACGCTCACACACTTCAGTTTTCACTGGTGTTTCCCTCTCTGGGGCACTTTCCAGCCCAGCCCAGCAGAGAAGCTCCATCTGGGCAGGCCCTATAGAATGAAATGGGGGAAACAGCGATCAGTGACAGTGTCTCTCTGGCTGCGACACTCAGGATATCCCAATACCAGGAATCCTTCAGCTCCCCATGCCAGCCCTGCTCCCCAGGACAGCACCGAGTCCTGGCCCCGGGGCTCTTCAGGCAGCTCCTGCTGCCCCAGGGACAGCGCTGCCTGACCCAAGTTGTCACCCACAGGCAAAGGGTTTCTCTTTCCATGTCTGCACACAAACAGTGCCCTGCTCTTCTCCTGGGACATCCCATCTGCCCACAGAGCCTTTTCCCACGGAGAGCACATCCGTACTGGCCTGGCTGCCATTCCTGCACGCTGTCCCCACGCTGCCCACAGCCCCGAGCTGGGGGTTTTGCTCTGTAGATCAAGTGGGCTGTGGTGACTCTGCGGGGCCATACTGGTCAGGCTGGGAGGCAGCCCCAGCTGATGGTGGTCACTGCCACTGACCACCTCCCACACAAGCTCTTGGGTAGCCATGGAGGGTGCTCAGAGGGACCCTGCCTTATTCACCTTGTGCATGGGTGCTGGCCACCAACAACCAACACCTGAGCAACCAGCCTGAAGTCCCTCGAAAGCCACACTGGGACCATGATCTCCCCACACTGAGCCCACAGAGAAATAAGCAAAGCAACGAGCCTCTTGAGAGTCTGTTGCTAAGAAATGTTCTTCAAGAAACTTTGGAAGAAGAACTAACCCTCCAAGCACCGTGCTAAGGAGATGCCATTGCTGATGGAGATGCTGTTCTGAGGCCGGCTCTGTCACAGGAGTGCCCACCGCCTGTCCTGGTCACAGGACTGACACACAGCAGGACGGCGACCAAGCCTTGGGAGCACTCAGGCCTTGCACCAACACAAGGGCTGAGAAGGAGAGTGTGGGAGTGGAAAGAGAAGGACTCTGGGAAGAACAAGGCTGGCGCTGCCTGGCAGAGACACCTTGTGCTGAGCTTCACAAAGGTTGCAGAGGAAGGATCTCAGACAAACAGTTCACTGCAGGGTCATTTATTTTCTTTAAATACACAGAAACACGACTTCTCATTTACAAGGTCTTTGACTTGATCTATAAAGGTGGACAGAGATGTGGGATGAAAAATAACATTTCTTTGAGGGCAATATTATCGGAGTTAAAAAAGCAAAACCAAACAAGTATTCCCCGAACTCCAAAAATTAATCTAAAACTACAAAATACAAAAAAGACAGGTTGGACCTGTCATGAGTCATGTCATAAGTGATATACAGAAGATGGGAAGTGTAATGCCTTTGAAAAGAATCCAGCCATTAGTACGTTCAAGGCATCCTTGAGCTCCTGGTTCCTCATGCTGTAGATGAGGGGGTTCACTGCTGGAGGCACCACTGAGTACAGAACAGACACCACCAGGTCCAGGGATGGGGAGGAGATGGATGAGGGTTTCAGGTGGGCAAACATGGCAGTGCTGACAAACAGGGAGACCACGGCCAGGTGAGGGAGGCAGGTGGAAAAGGCTTTGTGCCGTCCCTGCTCAGAGGGGATCCTCAGCACGGCCCTCAAGATCTGCACATAGGACAGCCCAATGAACACAAAACAGCCAAAACCGATTAACACACTAAACACAATAAGCCCAAGTTCCCTGAGGTGGGAGTGTGAGCAGGAGAGCTTGAGGATCTGGGGGATTTCACAGAAGAACTGGCCCAGGGCATTGCCCTTGCACAGGGGCAGTGAAAATGTATTGGCCGTGTGCAGCAGAGCATTGAGAAACCCAGTGGCCCAGGCAGCTGCTGCCATGTGGACACAAGCTCTGCTGCCCAGGAGGGTCCCGTAGTGCAGGGGTTTGCAGATGGCAACGTAGCGGTCGTACGACATAATGGTGAGAAGTTAAAACTCTGCACCAAGCAAGAAAAATACAAAGAAGACCCTGTCACACACAGACACTCTTGTGTTTTTCTAGGAGTACCTTTTTCAGCACTGTGGCTGCAGCCCTGCTTGGGGCTGGAAAATGTGCAACCAAGAGCAGGGCCCCTGCCCATGGGCCATCGATAAGTCAGCCCAGTTCTGCAGAAGTGGGGCCACAGGAACGGTGGGGACTGTCCTGGTTCTGCTAACACAGAAGGGCTGTCAGCACTTGCTTTCCCAGTGATAAGGAACAGAGATGGTGAAGGTAGTTTGGGCTTTCCAGGATTTTTACATCTCTCTCCATATTCACTGCAGAGTGTTGTTGGGTGTCAGAAACCCGCAGCATTTCTGCTGCACTCAGGGAGAACAGAGCGAGTCCTGCGAGACCAGAGGATGCCTGTGGGTCCGTGCAGAGTGAGGGCAGCTGCTCTGTCCCTCTGACTTGCTCCAGCTGCTCTGGGCTGGCACCTTTCTGAGATGGGGACTGATCACACTCCCATGTTACCCTGAAAAGCCACCAGGCACTGCTGAGAGCAGAGGGATCCACCTCAGACCATGACGTGTCAGCCTTCCCTAAGGTCTGAGCACCCAACGTTTAGCCCAGGACACACACAGCTCATTCCCCAGCCCCACAGACTGCATTGCCCACAGCCCACAGGTCAGAGCAAAGCTGGGACACGTGTGCCCATGGACACACCTGCAGGAAAGGACCCACAAGCTCAGGCTGTGACTCTGCAGCTGAAACTGCCATCCCCAGAGAGCCTGACAGCAAGAACAAGATCCCAACAGCAGTGACCCAGAGCAGGGGAGCAAGAAGGAGAATGCGGTGAGGGTGGGTGTGAGAGAGGCCAGGGCAGAGGCAGCCGGGCACTCAGACAGCGTCACCCTTCCCCAGCTGTGCAGCACCTCCCAGACACCAACACTGCCGGGCAGCTGCTCTCAGCCCCTGTGCTCTGCAGAGGAACTGGAGCTCTGGCTGCACAGGAGCTGCTTCATGCCTTGGAGCCCCCGGCCCTGAGGGCAGAGGCTTTGCTGGGTGGGACAGGAGGCCAGGGGGCTGCTCACAGGAGGATCTGCACTGCAGGGGATCACAGGGACTTTTCTCTCTTCTCCCTCCCATAACCATTCCGGGTTTGGTTTCCTCTCCTTTCTGATCATTTCCCTGCTGCCTGGAGATTCTCCCCTGGGAGGTGTTTCCCTGTCCATGTCTCTTCCCTGTCAGTGCTCACAGACCATCCCACCCTCTGTGCCCTCCCCCTGGCCCTACAGATCCTGCCTGTTCACAGGGCACTGCCTGGGGGCATCTTCCTGTTTGCAGGCTGGAAAACAGGACAGGTCAGACTAAGGCTGACGGGTCCAGCCAAGGTGATGCAGGTGCTGTGCACAGGCAGAGGGGTGGGGAAGGGATGTCATGAGCCTTCTGGCAGATGGACTGATCACTCAGAGTTGCAGTTCAGGAGTCTCAGTGACTTGTTTAAGCATGAGAGCTCCTTTTCATTTTATCCTTTCCTGCACCCCCCACCCCTTGGGAGAGAAAACTGAAAAGACAGGCTCAGGAAAGCTCCTTATCTGTCTGCTAATCCTTGCATTGATCTTCTCCTGGAGGCATCCCCTTGGAAAAACCTTGGGGGTGATCTGGAGCTGTGAGCAGTGCTGACCCACACAGCATCCTCTCCACAGCAGAAGCACCTTTCCTGCCCTTATCGGGAATGCTCCTTCCCCCCACAGCTTGTCCCCACAGCACCATGGGGATCTCCCCCAGACAGGGACCCTGCTCTGCAGGACAGCCCTGGGCACCCCTGGGTGCTCCCCCTGCAGTCACCCTCAGCAGAAGTTGTCATCATTCCCTGTTCCTCTGACAGTGCAGCAGGGAAGCCCTGCTCTGGAGTGTGTTCTTCTCCTCTACAGCAGAGATACTGTGAGAGAGACCTGACAGATCCTGTAAATTGTGGAATGTACCAGCTTAGGGTCTCCCTCCAGGAAATGCAGCTGCATTGTCCTACAGCCAGAGACTTACCGTGTTAGAACTGTGATTTGTCTCATTGAATCCTCAGCAACCAACCCCCCACATTGCCTTAACCTCTCTGTTCCCGGCTCCTGTGCCCTCGGTGCTGCAGGCAGAGCCCTCAGCCCTGCTGCGTGTGCAGAGGAGCTGCTCCTGGGCAGAGCTGTCTCTCTGCAGCGCTGCCGCTGCCATGAGCTCCCTGTGTCCCAGGAGCCCAGCCCAGCTCAGCAGCACAGGAGCAGCCCATGATGTCCCTTTCTCTGTCCCCTCTGGGCTCCTCCAGGTGTCTCTGGGGCTCCAATGGCACAGCTTCGAAGCTGAAGTAATCAGTGATGTTGATTCTCTCTCCTCTTCAGAGACACTTCTTTCCAGCATTGTATTTTTCATTTTAAAAAATAAATCGGTATGAGAATCATCTTTTCTTGTCCCATCATTAGACAGGACACCAGGAATGTTACAGCAAAGGATCTAATTTCTCCAGGCTAGGGGAGGAATATCTTCAGTTGAATGAAGGCATTTTGTTCTGCTTTTACACTCCTAGGTCTAGAGAGACATTCATCAGTCTTTGGCCATGTCATGTCTGTGCTCTGATTCAAAGCCTTTGCACACATGGGCTCTTGGACACTTGGTACCAGGTTTCTTGTGTCAGGTCAGAGCTGGGCTGGTGCCACAGCTGGGGTGGCTCAGCCCAGATGTGAGGCAATGTCCTCAGCCAGGGACCTGACTGGGGAGCTGGAGCTGTCAGTGCTGCAGACAGAGCTGTGACACGGATGGAATGAACTGCCAGGCAGGGCGGCAGGAGTGAGTTCATCTGGTCTGCAAGGACATCAGCCTCCAAGCACAGCAACAGCCCAGGTCAGAACTCAGTCCAGGCCTGGAAGGCAATTCAAAGGCCCCATAATGAGCTGTTACTACTGCAGGAACACTTAAAGGTGAAACAAAGACAGTTTGTAGCTACTGATGAATTTAATAAGGGAAAGAGATGAGAATCCCTGTGTTCTCTTGTCCTCCCTCTTCACCAGCAATGTGTCCCAGGCCTCTGTGACTTGAGACGGGTATGTGGAGAACAAGCAGCAGTGCATGGGGATCAAGTCAGGGGTCACTGGAACTAACACAATCCTCTCCAGTCTATGGGACAGCAGGGGCAGCATCCCAGGAGCTGGGACAGCAGGACGATGTCACAGTGAGGCCACTCTCCACCATCTGTGAAAGCTCATGGAGACTGGGGGGACTCCCTGACCACTGGCAGCTCTCACACAGTGTGTGCACTTTTCAAAATGGCCAATGGGTGAGCAGGGGAACTAAGGGCTGTGCCCCAGAGCATGTCCACTGGGACCCCATTTCTGGGTGTCTGGAAGAGAAGGTGACGGGGTTTGCCCAGGGCAGGTTGTGCCTGTCCATCCTCTTTGCTTTCTGTGAGGAAAGGACAGGGTTGTGGATGTGGGCAGAGTAGTGGTGGTCTGTTACCTGGAAGTCAGCAAGGCATTCGGTGTCACGGTCCACAATATTCTTGTGTTCAAAGTAGGATATTCTGGTCTGTGTCAGTGTGCAAGTAGATGGGTAAAACCAATCTGGATGGCTGGGCTTGGAAAGGTGCTGTAGAAAGGGAGTAACTTCCCAGTCATGAGGACAGTCCAGCACTGGAAGCTGTTTCCCAGGAGTGCGCACCCACTCTGTCCCAGAAAGTGACCAAGATGTGTTTGGATCAAGCCCTGAGTAATCTGGTCTGACCCTGCTGTGAGCAGGAGGTTGGTCAAGACACCTCCCGAGGTCCCTTTGAGCCTGAATGGCACTGTCCTTCCTTCCCCTTCATGTTTTCAATTTAGGGACAGCTCTCAGGTGCTCCCTGAGCACAGGAATAATTCACATGAGGTGCAGGGCCCCTTTGCAAGTGCCCCTAAACAGTCCTGACCACAACTTTTGCATTCCTTTTCATTTGCCCCAATCCAGGGTCTAATGCCCTTGCAGAAAGAACATCCCCCCTTGTTAATCTGTTCATAGCAGGTTGTTCAAGAGCTGGCAGCCTCCATGTACCTAGTCTGCACATCAGCCAGGCAGCAAAGCCACTGTTACAGAAATGGAGATGAGACACTTGACCAGCTCCTTGCACCCAGATATCAGTGTGACATGTCTGCTGAGATTCCCGGGAACACCTGAACTGTAAGAGCAGAGCATGTGAGTCCTCATTGGGTATCCTGGCTTGTCTCCTGACCCATGTGGTGCTTCAGGCTGTGAAGAGAATCAAAACCAACCATTGGACTGGGGTAGTTCCATTTTACACGTGTCACACAGGGCAGATGAAGGGAGCTCAGAACTCCAGACTCTGCTGCACGGTTGGGACTGCAGAGACAGGAAATGCAGGTGACAGTGTGTGTCAGTGCACACACATAAAGATTCTGGCCTCCTTTGGGCCTTTACACTGACCTGGGATCTGTTCCTTGGCCTTCTTTGTCTCAAAAAGAAACTATTCTATGCAACCTCCACATCACACCACATAAGAAATAATTAATAGGTAGAAAAATAATGAAAGAGCACAATTTGGCGGTAATTCTGTCCAAGAGGTGTACTCTTTAAATGACTATAACAAAAAAGAAGTGAGAGAAAAAGCACTGTTCTAAGAAATTCTTTCAAGACACAACTGCTGAGGTGTAGTAGATGCTTAGAAAAGCAAGAATGACTGTTAGGAATGAAATTAAAGAGCTTTAGTTCATCATAATCATCATTGAGAATAAGGAGTTCCCTGTTACTGTTACTAGTGCCAGCACCACTGTTCACAAACATCCTTCAGAGCATCTCCATTGTTCCTGCGCTCCAAAGCTCATCCTGCTCAGAGTTTGACAGGATTGCTGCAAACCCCTGAGACCCAAATCTCTACAACTGTCTCTGCTCAACAGCCTTTTACCCCAGGAAGGGGAAAACTGCCAATGCAGGCACCAACCCAGTGCCCAACCTGCCTGGAGAGCCAGGACAGTTGTGCCACACAACAGCAGCCACTGAGGGAACCTGGAGATGATGGGATTGGAACGGTATCAACCCAAATAATAGATTTATAGTGTCATAGAATCATTTAGGCTGGAAAAGACCCTTAACAACATGGAGTCCAACTGTAAGTCAAACACTGCCAAGTCCACCACCAAACTATTTCCCAAAGCGCCACATCTCCACGTCTTTTAAACACCTCTCGCAATGGAAGCTCCAATCCTGAGCTGGCAGGACACCACTGGCTGCAGTTGGACATAAGATACTGGTCATGGCTGTGAGTTCAGCCCTCGCTGGCAGAATGTCTCACACCCTCACTGAGGAGGGCAGGGGGCTGGGAGATGGGAGCACGTTTCAGTTTCCAGATCCCAGCACAGAGCCCAAACCATCCTGCCCTTGGACTCTGGATCCCATTTCCTGAGATGTAAAGCTGGTGGGGCTTCTGAGGATAATCATGTTAAAGGCATCAATAATCCTTCAGGTGTTTGTGTAATTTGTCTAGGAATGTCAGTTAAAGAAAAGAAAAAGGTTTAACATGCTTATATTAAAATATCTGTAAAATAGTACTCTGCATCTCTGGTAGCCCCTCTGGCAATGACAATTGAATAGGCATTTGCACTATAAGGCTCCATACCTCATCCACAAGCACACATCTAAGTGGTTCAGATGAAGGGTGGTCTGGCAAACGTCACCCTTTGTGTCCCCAGGTGATGGACACTGCTCATGTGCCTCTGCAGAGAGTGGCAGGAGCTGGATCCCCTTCTCGGGACAGACTCCTTCCAGGAGAGACACAGACACAGGGGGAACTCATCAGGGCTTTACGGCATTTCATTCAGCATCAGTTTTGACATATTGGGTGCTGTCCTGTGACTGCCCTTTCTGCACAAATGATCATACAAACACAACCATTTAGTAAGACATGGTCATAAAGGGGCTGTTATGGACAAGGAAGCTCACTGTGAACTCTGGAGAGAGCGAGGGAGTTCATAATAAGCACCAGGAAGAACCAAGAAGCTCGAGGCCTCTTCTGAAGAGCGGGAGGCCTGTGCAGCCGTGATTGGCCATTGTAGGTGTGGGAGAGGGTCAGGGCATGTCAGGGAGAAGCAATGAGATGGCTGATGGCTTCAGTGAACCCTTCCAGCCATGTCTGAGCCCAGAAATGGAAAGCAGTTGATGTCTGCAGGTGGAGGAGGAACAGGAGGAAGATTTTCCTGGGAATACGGAAGGAAGAAAGGCCTCTCTTGGGCTAATCATGTATGGCAGTGCCATTTGCATGCTGTGGGGATGGCTGTGCCTGGGAGATGGGGAACGGCTGCTGCTGGGGTGGCTGTGCTCAGTCATGGCCCATGAGCTGACCCTGCTCTGCTCCTCTCTTACACTGCCCACACTTGGATGGTCCTCAGGAATCATCCATGAACCTGGTGGATCCATGAACCTCCTGCAGTGATGGGTATGGATCCAAATAGGGGATTCAAGCAAGTGTGGGATTGGGACATTGAGGTGACTGGTGACCATTGCCAGGTGTATGAAAGAAGCTGAATGTGTTGTGAGGAATTCACGGGCATTTCCAACTCCACAGAAAACCAGAGCCTTGCAGTTAAAGCAACAGCACTTGACATAAACACCACCCCCAAAACACAAAACACTCACACTGACCACAGGAAAAGCCTTGAAAAACATTGGAGAAAGATCTACCAGGTCCCAGGGGTCAGGGCTCAGCCATTCTGGTCATGAACAAGCATCAAGGGCTGACATGGCACCAGAGCCACCTCCACATGGCCCTCACCACCTGGAACCAGTGTCTCCAAGTCTTTCCTTCACCAGCTTCCTGGGACAGGGACCTGCACTGGTTGTTTCCTTCACAGCTGTGTCAGTGATGGCCCTTCATGGGGTCCAAACACCCTCAGAAACTTGGGGTTTGCTTCTGCCTTTCATTTCATTAGAGGTTTGTTCATTCTCTCAGTAGCTGCAGTTCAGAATCATGGCAGCAGAGGGCTCATTAACATCTAAAATGCTCTTACAAGCCAAGGGTCTGTGCATCATTATCCTAAAGGCTTCAAGTCTGGTGTGGATGATTAGGGACATTTCAAGAATAGCGAAACAGAGAGCATTTGCATAATAAATAGCAATAAAGCCCAATTTCTGCTATTCCCTTCCCTGCTCGCCCTTCCCTCCCTTTCCAGAACAGGTGGCATCAGCAGCCTCTAGTTCATATTGATGTGTTGCATCTCCTGATAAAGACTGAATATGCCAGAAAAGTGGGTGCCTAAATCACCACTTGAATGAGGAGATAGTCCAGAACACCTCAAGAGGAGTCACACTCCTCTGGATCAAAGGTGGGTGTCCCTAGCAGTCTCAGGTGCCACAGCACAGCGATACTTGTGTTCAGGAGCTGGTCAAGTGACCCATCTCCTGTTCTGTAACGGTGTCTGAGTTTTCTCAGGTCACCCCTGACTTGAGCCCCATCCACTGCTGGGTGTTCTCCAGACTCCTGCCTTCAGGAACAAAGGCCCAGGAGACCTTGCTGGTGAAGACGGAGGCAAAGAAGCCATGAAGAACCTCAGTCCTGTCTGATTCTACTCTTATGAAGTTCAGCAGCAGGCCCACGTTCACCCTGTCTATTCTCTTACTGCAAGTGAAGCTCTGTCAGCTCATCTTGCTGCCCTTCCCGTGCAGGTATCAAGTCCAGGGCAGCTTTGGCATCATCCCCACATCCATGGACAAGGTTTTTCAATTCCTCCTTTGCAGCTTCCCCTGCTCCCACCTCCCGTGTGCTGCCTTTGTGCCCTGCAGCTCCAACAGTTCAGGCAAACACTCTCATGAGATGAATGGTTCTTTTCATGAGTATTTGAAGAGATCATTCTTGTGCTTGGAGCAGGCTGTCCTGTAAGGCTGATCAGATTTCCTGAGCTCCTTCACCCTTCAGACCGACTTCCATGTCACCACCTTTATTGGCCACCATCCCCCAGTATGTCTAAGTCTTCTCCTCTGGAGCCCACCAGCCTGTGCTCTGCTGCTGGCCTTCCTCCCTCCCCTCTGGTGCCTGGGACCCCCCTGTGTCCTGGTCACAACAGCCAAGGTGGACACTCATGTTCACATCCCTCACCAGCTATTCCTTGTTTCCCAGTTCCAGATCCAGTTGAGCATCACTCTCATTGGCCCACAATGCAGACACGTTAAGCAGTTGGCCCAAGATCCTTTGGACTGATGGCACCTGCCACTTTGCCAGGCCAGTTAATGTCAAAGCAATTACAGTTCCCCATAGGAACCTGCTCATTGACTGGTGACTTCCTCATGTTGCTGACAGAAGATCTTGTCCATTTTCTTCTCCATGATCATGTAGTTTGTAACACCCAACACATTGTCACTCTCTATTGGGTTTACATGACAAACTCTTGGAACTGGGGGTAGGTGTGGCTGTGCTACAGTTGTCACCTCTCTGAGAAGACAACAGGAGTTTGACCAATGTCAGACAGAGCCGATTTCAGCTGCTCCAAGATGGACCCAGTCCTTGCCCAGTCTGAGCCACTCAGTGATGCTGGCAGCACCTCTGGGATATTGTATTTGAGGAAAGGGTAAAAAACGCTGCACAACAGCAGGTGGGAGAGAAGAGGGAGGAGATGGAAGAGAAAAGCTCTGCAGACACCAAGGTCATATCCCACAGGACCCAAGCAGGTCCCTCAGCAGGCCAAATCCTGCTCTCCTGAAATCCTGCTCTTGGCCTTGTTTTCATCTCCCAGGAGCCTCAGCTCCACTTTCCACCCCTGACTGTTCCATCCTGACCAACTCTTTCTGGTTTGTAAGTGTGAAGTCCCACAGGGCACCTCCCCCCACTGACTCCTCAGTCACCCGTGTCAGGAAATGTTGTCAATGAGCTCCAAACCCTCCTTGTCCCCAGCCAGGAACCTGGGAGGTGTGGGACCATAGTCCTGCCCGTGGCCTTGCACAGCCCCACATCACACTGTCCCAGGAAGGGCCCTGGGCAATGTGGGAGGGACAGGATCTGCGTTCCCAGGGCTGGGGCGTGGGTCAGATCTTGGCCCTTTGGTTAATGAAACACATCCAGGTTTACTCAGCATCAGAGAGAGACCTTTACTTTGCTTTTCCTGACCTGCCATCTCTGCCTCCAGTTTTCTTCTCTGACCAAACCTGAGTATTGTTTCTCAGTAGTGTCCCTCAGTGTGACCCATAAACCTTACAATAAACTTTGGAGTTTGAATCTGACTTTGACTTCTTGAGAGGTTTCATCAACTTCCTCCAGGGTCTGAGGTCCATGGACTCAGCACCAAACCCACCAGAGGGGTCATTAAAGCGCCTTGGGCCGCTCCTGTGCTGCTGAGCTGGGCTGGGCTCCTGGGACACAGGGAGCTCATGGCAGCGGCAGCGCTGCAGAGAGACAGCTCTGCCCAGGAGCAGCTCCTCTGCACACGCAGCAGGGCTGAGGGCTCTGCCTGCAGCACCGAGGGCACAGGAGCCAGGAACAGAGAGAAGGAAACACAGTCTGGGGTGGAAGGATGCTGAGATGTCCACTTGGAGAGAAATCTTCAGATATATGAAGCCTGTGCTGCAGGGCATTGAATCTGCAAATCTTGGTAGGATCTCAGAAAGCTGTCACATTGCAGAGCCTGCGAGAGATGTAAGTACAGGTCTCAGAGATTCCCTGATGCAGAGGAGAGGATGTGCTGCAGAGCAGGGATTGCCTTCTGCACTGTCAGAGTGACAAGACGTGAATGCTGCGTTCTCCCCAGGGTGGCTGTGGGGTGTAAATGTAAATGTGCAGGCAGGGGTGCCCAGGGCTGTCCTGCAGAGCAGGGTCCCTGCACCCCAGGGCTGTGCCGGGCAGGGACTCTGCCGCCTGCCAGGGTCAGCGCTCAGCCTGCCCGGGAGAGCCCAGCAACACTGACGGGAGAAGATGTGGTGGAGGAGCAAACCCTATTGGGCAAGAAAGGTGCCCTCTGCTGTGGAGAGGGTGCTGTGTGGGTCAGGGTTGCTCACACATCCAGATCACCCCCAGCATTATTCCAAGTGGATGCCTCAAGGAGGAAGATCAATGCAAGGATTGCCAGGCAGATAAGGAGCTTTCCTGAGCCTGTCTTTTCAGTTTCCTCTCCAAAGGGGTGGGGGTTGCAGGAAAGGATAAAACGAAAATGAGCTCTCATGCTTAAACAAGTCACTGAGACTCCTGAACTGCAGCTCTGAGTGATCAGTACATCTGCCAGAAGGCTCATGACATCCCTTCCCCACCCCTCTGCCTGTGCACAGCACCTGCATCACCTTGGCTGGACCCGTCAGCCTTAGTCTGACCTGTCCTGTTTTCCAGCCTGCAAACAGGAAGATGCCCCCAGGCAGTGCGCTGTGAACAGGCAGGATCTGTAGGGCCAGGGGGAGGGCACAGAGGGTGGGATGGTCTGTGAGCACTGACAGGGAAGAGACATGGACAGGGAAACACCTCCCAGGGGAGAATCTCCAGGCAGCAGGGAAATGATCAGAAAGGAGAGGAAACCAAACCCGGAATGGTTATGGGAGGGAGAACAGAGAAAAGTCCTGTGATCCCCTGCAGTGCAGATCCCTCCTGTGAGCAGATCCCTGGCCTCCTGTCCCACCCAGCAAAGCCTCTGCCCTCAGGGCCGGGGGCTCCAAGGCATGAAGCAGCTCCTGTGCAGCCAGAGCTCCAGTTCCTCTGCAGAGCACAGGGGCTGAGAGCAGCTGCCCGGCAGTGTTGGTGTCTGGGAGGTGGCTGCACAGCTGGGGAAGGGTGACGCTGTCTGAGTGCCCGGCTGCCTCTGCCCTGGCCTCTCTCACACCCACCCTCACCGCATTCTCCTTCTTGCTCCCCTGCTCTGGGTCACTGCTGTTGGGATCTTGTTCTTGCTGTCAGGCTCTCTGGGGATGGCAGTTTCAGCTGCAGAGTCACAGCCTGAGCTTGTGGGTCCTTTCCTGCAGGTGTGTCCATGGGCACACGTGTCCCAGCTTTGCACTGACCTGTGGGGTGTGGGCAATGCAGTCTGTGGGGCTGGGGAATGAGCTGTGTGTGTCCGGGGCTAAACGTTGGGTGCTGAGACCTTAGGGAAGGATGAGACCTGTCATGGTCTGAGGTGGATCCCTCTGCTCTCAGCAGTGCCTGGTGGCTTTTCAGGGTGACATGGGAGTGTGATCAGCCTCCATCTCAGAAAGGTGCCAGCCCAGGGCAGCTGGAGCAGGACAGAGGGACAGAGCAGCTGCCCTCACTCTGCACTGACCCACAGGCACCCTCTGGTCTCGCAGGACTCGCTCTGTTCTCCCTGAGTGCAGCAGAAATGCTGAGCGTTTCTGACACCCAACAACACTCCCCAGGGTGGGAGGACAGAAGGAGCTGCAGAAACACCAAACCTCTCCAACTCAGTTTCTCAGGCCTGGGGGTACAGATGCTGACAGTCCCTTCTGCACCAGGAGCGGTTCCAGCTGACAAAGCTGAACCCCAGGACTGGCCCCTGCCCACCCGATCACACAGGGCCAGGCTGAGTCCTCAGGAGCCCCTGGGCAGAGACCCTGCTCTTCATTGCACACTCATCAAGCACCGACGAGGGCTCAGCCAGGACGTTCTCCTGGAAAAAGAAAAGTGTCTTTGTGTGACAGGGTGGGAGGGTCTGTGGGAAATGGGTTTGATTATTCCCAGAGAAGTCTCATCTAAACCTTCACTATCTTTTCCTCCTGTGACAGATTTCCCATGACCATCAGCAGCCAATGTCCAACAGCAGCTCCATCACCCAGTTCCTCCTCCTGCCGTTCACAGACACACGGGAGCTGCAGCTCTTGCACTTCTGGCTCTTCCTGGGCATCTACCTGGCTGCCCTCCTGGGCAACGGCCTCATCATCACCACCATAGCCTGGGACCAGCACCTCCACACCCCCATGTACTTCTTCCTGCTCAACCTCGCCCTCCTCGACCTGGGCTGCATCTCCACCACTGTCCCCAAGTCCATGGCCAATTCCCTCTGGGATTCCAGGGCCATCTCATACTTGGGATGTGCGACACAGCTTTTTTTGTTTCTCTTCTTGATTACAGCAGAATTTTATCTCCTCACCATCATGTCCTACGACCGCTACGTTGCCATCTGCAAACCCCTGCACTACGGGACCCTCCTGGGCAGCAGAGCTTGTGTCCACATGGCAGCAGCTGCCTGGGCCACTGGGTTTCTCAATGCTCTGCTGCACACGGCCAATACATTTTCACTGCCCCTGTGCAAGGGCAATGCCCTGGGCCAGTTCTTCTGTGAAATCCCCCACATCCTCAAGCTCTCCTGCTCACACTCCTACCTCAGGGAACTTGGGATTCTTGTGGTCAGTGCCTGTTTAGGTTTTACGTGTTTTGTGTTCATCGTGGTGTCCTATGTGCAGATCTTGAGGGCCGTGCTGAGGATGCCCTCTGAGCAGGGACGGCACAAAGCCTTTTCCACCTGCCTCCCTCACCTGGCCGTGGTCTCCCTGTTCCTCAGCACTGGTGTGTTTGCCCACCTGAAGCCCCCCTCCATCTCCTCCCCATCCCTGGACCTGGTGGTGTCTGTTCTGTACTCGGTGGTGCCTCCAGCAGTGAACCCCCTCATCTACAGCATGAGGAACCAGGAGCTCAAGGATGCCTTGTGGAAACTCATATCTTACAATTTCCTGAAGCATTAAAATACCCATCTGCTTCTACGTAGGAGTTTTAGAGTAACTAATTACAGGCCCAGCTTGTCATCTGGTTTTTCTGTTGTTGTTGGTAGTTTTTTTATTGTGATAATGTTGTTGTCATCCCATTTCTTAATTCACTGTCTGCTTTTCTGTTATAACCACTGACCGTGTAAATGAGGAGACGTGCTCTCCTTGTCTCTAAACAAAATAAAGGGTTCTTTAGTGACTTGTTTTTCACTATATCTTTCCTGCAAGGCCTTATGGAACTGCAGTTCTTGTGTTCATGGAAGGAGGAAAAGAGTCCATCCTGGCAGCCCTGCCAGGGAGCAGCAGCGCTTGTTCTTCCAGAGCTGTTCTGGTTCCACTCCCACATTCTATATCTCATCCCTGGTGTTGGTGCAAGGCCTGAGTGCTCTGGCAGCTTGGCCACCGTCCTGCTGTGTGTCAGTGCTGTGGGCGCAGGCAGGGACAGGCAATGGGCACTGCTGTGACAGAGCTGGCCTCACAACAGCCTTTCCATGTAGAAAGGTGATCTCCTCAGGGCAGGGCATGATGGTTTATATCTTCTTGCGAAGTTTCTCTCAATCATATTCCTACAAAAGTCACTCACAGATGAAACACCAGAGTACAGCTGAACAGTGTGTGTGTGCAGGGCTGGCACACAGCAGTGTCCTCTCACAGCCAGGCTCCTGCCAGAGACCTGCAGGACCAGCAGAGCAGGGGCTGGGCTGTGCCCCTGTGCACGGGACACCCCATGGAAGGAGCCCCAGGTCAATCACCATGGACTGATCCCTCACAACCACTATTTCCAGCACTCGCTTCTCACCCACAGAGGTTTTTCTTCCCTCCATGGATGGACACTCAATGAATAGTTCAGCAGTCTGTGTTGCTTTGTACAGATGAGATGTGAGCATGCACATCATGTATGTGAGGTGACATGAACACGAGTGAGCACAAACACCATCAACTGTTCCTTGGGGTTCCATGAAAACCTGTGGCACACACAAGGTCCTGAGGTCACTTCCTGTTGGAAGTAACACCCCATGGGAAACTGTCTGAATGCAGCACTGGGTTGTGCTTCCTTAATTGAGCTCCCCGTGTCCATTCCTCATGACGTGGGACATCTCAGATTAGTGCAGAGCAGGGTGACTCACCATAGCTGAGGTGTCTCCCACCCCTTTGGAGTGGCAACGGGAGGCCAGAGGGACAATGTGACTCCTACCTCTGTGTGTAAAAGGGACAGACTGTCTCTGAGCATCCCTGGGTGCAGAAGGGGTCCTGAGACAAACTCAGATCTGGATGCCTGATGGAACCCTGGCATTTCTGTGTGTGACTCCAGGAACAAACCTCAATGTCCCAGTGAGATTCATCTCAGCTGCTGGGACAGGCTCATTGCAAGTGCTCCTGTCTGCTGTCACCCTTGCCTGTGATTCTGGGTTGTGCTCTCAAAAGTAAGACAAAGTGGTAAGAGGGTTTCTGAGGTCTTTGGAAAGGCAGATATCGAACCCATCTGCATGAAAAGCATGAAGGAGAATTAATGGCTGGTCAACCTGCCGCCATACCCAGAATTTTGCAGGGTCACAGACATGGTGTTCCTTGGTGTCCTAGTAACCAGATCAGTGATCTCTGGGCTGGAGAATTGGAAGCTGGGTGGGAAGTGGCTGGACAATCAAGCCAAATGTCATCAGCGGTACAAAGCCCTCCGTGCAGCCAGTTACTAGTATCATCCCTTAGTGACCAGCACTTGGACCAACACTGTTAAACGTCTTTATTGTCCCTCTGTATGATGTGACGAGTGCACTTTCAGCTTCTCTGTGGATGATGCATAGTTGTGAGGAACCCTTGAACAACCTCGCCTGGTTAACCCTGCCTGGAGCAGGACAGTGAGACAAGTGAGACAAGGGCTTTCTTCAAACCTCAAGTTATTCTGAGATTCAATGAGTCTTTCCCTTGGAGAGGATTTTGAAGGCAGAATAGGCAGAGGAAGAATAAAAAGAATAAAAGACAGAAAAGGAGTTCTAAATGTTGTCAACAGAAAACCAGCAGTTGCTCTGAAGAGTGTTTTTCAACTCAAATCTCTAGTAGGGAATATATTTGATAAATTTGATAAAACGAGTATACATTTATCTGATTGGGCCATAAAAAAGGTGATGGATAGTTACGGTATTATTAGTTCAGTTGTGTCTCAGACACTCATAACCCAGTCAGAATCCTGTGGCTGTGAAGGGGACAGTGAGGCCAGTTCTGTCTCTGGAGGTGACAGCCCAGCAGCAGGGACATGGCTGGGAAAGAACCTCAGCCTAAGTATGACAGATCCTACCCAGGAAGAGATCTTGGAGACAGGTCGTCACATTCATCCCACCTGAGAACATGGTGGGACAGCAGCAGGGACATGGTCGTGTGTATCAGAGAAGCTGAAAGGCCAGCAGCACTCATGGGATTTAGGAGATCATGGGGAGGTTACTTCTCTCTGGTCAAGTGCAAGACGACTAGAAGAATAACAGGTTGGGATCTCTGCTTGATGAGCAGTTTCTGAGGTGGTGAAGCTTTCTCAAGTAGTGGGAAAAAGCAGCAGAGAAAAAAAAACAAAACCACTAAGTGCAGATGGGGAAGTGGAGACTGGTTATCAGGAGGAAAAAATGTCAGAGGAAGGGCAGTGCTGTGGGGCAAGAGGTGACCCAGAGGGAGCTGGATCAGCCCATGGTTTGTGTGCCAAAGAGCAGCCAGTGAGGGTGCAGACACAGCAGTGAAGGTGCAGAAATGCTGGGTGAGAGCAGGTGGGGAAGCGAGATGGGTGTCTGCAGCCTGCAGGGAAAGAGGGGCAGGGGTAGCACCGTGTAGAACAGCCTGTGGTGGAGATGGCAAAGGGCGCTGTAAGGCTGGAAGGGACCCACAGAACCCAGGTCTGTGTCCCCTTGGCCAGGGCAGTTGTCTCTGCCACTGAGGCCCAGCAGAAGACATGTTGTCCTCATGGCACTGGGGCCTCGGTGCCTCCTTGCAGCCCCATGGGGAAGCTGGAAGTTGTTGTCCCAGTGTTGTCCTTCCCTGGGCCTTGCACACCCACATCCCACGGTCCCAGGAAGAGCCCTGAGCCATGTGTTTACATCTCATCTGTACAATGAAAACATAGATTTTTGACCTAGTGTTTCATAGAATCATTTTAATTTTTAAGTTTAATTTCATTTAATTATATACATAGTAGTAGTATATTATACTATTTTTATTGTCTTATTAAAATGCTGTTTCTGAACCCACGGGTTTCTCCATTCCCTTCGGTTATCTTCCATATCGCACTTAATAGGTTGGAGGAGTACGTGAGCAGCTATTGTGGTCTTAGTTGCTGGCTGGGGTAGAACATTGAGAGGGAAGGACAGTAGTGGCTCAAAAACTCTTGAAAATCACTTTCCAAGATGATGGCACTTTTTTTTTTTTTGTAGTGGGAAACAGCATGAGAAAGGAAAACCATCAGAAACTGCAGCTCTGGAGGTCCAGAGTGGAGCTCAGGATAAAGAAATGTCATTCTGAGCGCAGTGCTGTGGTCATTCAGAAGGACTCTGGATCAGCCATGACTTTGTGTTTGCAGGAACAGCTGGTGAGGATGGAGAGACAGCAGCACAGGTGGGGACACACTGGGCTGAGAACAAGGTGGGGAAGCACATGGGGTGTCTGCAGCCTGTGGGGAAACAGCCAGAGTTCTGGGACAGTGCAGGATGGACTGTGGTGGAGATGGCCAAGGGCACTGGCAAGGCTGGATGTCCCTGAAAGAGCCAAGGTCTTTGTCCCCTTGGCTATGGCTGATGTCCCTGCCAGCGAGGCCTAAGAGGAGACACATGGTTGTCATGGCCATGGCACCCCATTGCCTCCTTGCACCCCCAGGGAGTGTCACACCATTGTCCTTCACTTGGCATCACACTCCCCACATCCCCAGGAAGAACCTGAGCCACCTGTGAGGGACAGGATCTCCCTTCCCAGGGGCAGGGGCTCAAGGCTTGGCCATTGTCCTTCATCAGACAAACCAAGGGCTTTCTCAGCATCAGAGCTGCTGCACTTTGCCTTTGCCTGATGCAATCACAGACTCCAATTATCTGCTCTAACGAGTCCCTGGGGAGGCTTTGTCAGGAACAGCCCTCAGTGGGGCCCATTAATGCTTCAAGGTACTTTGGAGTTTGTTCTGGCTTGGACTTCTTGAGCAGATTCTTCAGTCTGTCTTTGGTATCTGAGGTTCATGGACTCAGCACCAAATACGCCATGGGGCTCATTAAAACACAGAAAGACCTAACGAGCGATGTTTCTTTCCCTAATATTCTTCAAATCTTCCAGACTTGTAGAACTAACTGGAGAGGTTTCAATGGGACACTTGCTGATGAAGGTTTCAAAGAAGATTTCATAAAGGAGTTTTTTCTTTCCAGGGTGTTTTCTGTCATTTTTCAATGTGTAGAAGAAGTGACAGCAGCATTCTACACTGGACATTGATCCCGAGGGTCTCCTGAAGACATCTGGACAGGCAGGAGAACAGTCCTTGAGGCTGGACACTGTATGGACAACCTGGCTCCTCACCCCCACCCCCAGTCTGCCGGTTCCCTCATTGGCCACCACAGATTGCATCACTTTTCCTACATCAGTTTAATAAACAGCAAAACACTTTCCTCAGCTGTGTGTGTAAGCTGGATCTGGTGAGGTCCAGCATCCACAAGGGACACCCACACAAGAACTGGTTTAGACAGAGAGATAGGAGAGGATAGAAATAAACACAATGAACGTGTTGACTGCCATGTTAATTAGAGCTCTGAAGAATGGGGCAAGTTTGTAACTCCCTGAAGCTCAAAGCAGAAACCAGACAGCTGAGAGGCCACTGAATGACCAAAGAGCAAGTGGAGGAGAAACCTGAGAGCACTGGGAAGGGCAAACGTCCAGACAGTGCTGGAAAGTTGTCCTTGGACAGGGACATTTAATCAGGAGAGGTGGGAACTCCTGAATGAGGGAGATGAAATACTAGAGTGTTGGTAATAGAAGTACAGGGGAAGACCAGTATTTCTTCTCCAATCCTTAGTACACTTCCAGACAGACATCAGTCATCAGCTGTCTCACCATAAACAGCCAGGGCCATTTTAGGGGCCCAGTGTACCTGAGGTGCTGGCCTGGGATTGGCATCTCTCACACAGGACCTGGGGAGACCAGAGCACCTTGCAGTGCAGGTGGAGCCTGGGCAGGGGTTCCCGGGGCATCTACACTGGCACCAGGTGTTTGTGTCCCTGGAGCTGAAGACATTTGTGTCCTAAACCCATGCCCAGTTCTGGAGAACTCTTTCCTTTACAAAGAAAAGAGACTCCCCTACAAAGACTTTAAAATTAATAAATAAATAAATAAATAAAAAGTCAAATAAATAAATAAATACGTAAGTGAATAAATAAATAAGTAAATCAGTAAATAAATAAATAAATCAGTAAGTAAATAACTAACGAACTAAATAAATAAGTAAATATATAAGTATGTAAATAAATACTTAAATAAATAAATAAATACATAAATACATACATGAATAAATAGAAAGAAAGAAAGAAAGAAAGAAAAAGAAGGTTGACACGCTCCTTTGCTTTGGATCTTTGCCTTCATTTCTTCTTATTTTAATATCCATTGACATCAACTGACATCTGATGGGCCTGCAGGCATGAAGCCAAGATCATGTTGTGTCTTGCACAGCACCCCATGCCCTCTGAACCTTCCCTGCCCAGGACTCCTCACACGTTGCCCAGAGCGAGTCACACTGAGGGGTTGGCTGGTTCACTGGCTGAGATGTTGGTTTAGATGGTCACCTACAGCACAGGTGGATCCTGCCCCATCATCGTCTGCTCTGCTCCAGTCTGAAACAGAGCCCAACATCACAATGGGATCATGAGAGAACTGAGGTTGAAGGGACCTCAGGAGTCTGCAGTCCAACCTGTCACCAACTGGTCACACCAAGGTGTTCAAGACTTGATTCAATCAGAGCTTTAGCAGGACTAGAGAAGTGATCATCGCTTTGTACTGGGCACTGGTGAGGCTGCACCTTGAATCCTGGGGTCAGTTTTAGGCCGCTCATGGCAAGGAAGACATTGAGGTGCTGGAGAGAGTTCAGAGGAGGGTGACAAGGCTGGTGAAGGGTCTGGAGCACCAGTCTGACGAGGAGCGGTTGAGGGAGCTGGGGCTGTTCAGCCTTGAGAACAGGAGGCTGAGGAGAGACCTTATTACTCTCTACAGCTGCCTGAAAGGAACTTTTATCATGGAGGGTGTTGGTCTCTTGTCCCAAGTAGCGAGTGATAGGACAAGAGGAAATGGCCTCAAGTTGCACACGGAGAGGTTTAGATTGGATATGAGGAAAAAATTATTCAGGGAAGCCACCAGGGATGTTCCTCAGGACTCAGTCCTAGGCCCAGGTCTGTCCAATATTTTTATCAATAGTCGGGATGCAGGAATTTAATGCACCATTAGCAAATTTTCTGATCATACCATCCTCGGAGGTGCTGATGACTATCTTGAGGGACAAGGAGCCTTGCAGAACGATCTAGATAGATTGGAGCATTAGGCAATGATCAACGGCATAAAATCTAACAAGTCCACATGCCGGATTCTGCACCTAGGATAAAGTAATGCCAAGCACAAGTCTAAATGGGGAGAGGATTGGCTGGAGAGCAGCCCTGCAGAAAGGAGCCTTGGGGCGCTGGTTGACAGGAGGCTCAGCAAGAGTCAGCAGTGTGTGCCCTGGCAGCCAAGAGTGCAAATCCCATCCTGGGGTACATCAGACAGAGCAGAACCAACCGCTCAAAGGAGGTGATTATCCTGCTGTATTCAGAGTTGCTGTGGCCTCACCTTGAGTGCTGTGTGCAGTTCTGGGCCCCACGATTTGACAAGGATGTTGAAATATTCCAATGTGTCCAGAGAGCAACAAAGCTGGTGACCGACCGGAAGGCATGTCCTCTGAGGAGTGGCTGAGCAATCTGGATTTCTCTAGTTTGGAGAGAAGGAAGCTGATGAGCAAGCTCATTGCCCTCTAAAAGTTCCTGAGGAGGGAATGTATAGGGAAGTGCTGGTCTCTTGTCCCTGGTATCCAGTGACAGGACATGTGTGAACGGTGCAAACCTGGGTCAGAGGAAGTTCAGACTTGACCCTCTACTGAGAGTGTGGTCAAATACTGGAACAGACGTCTGAACGATAGGATGAGGGGCAACGGGCACAGCATAGGAGGTCCCATCTGAATATTAGGAAAAACCTCTTTACTGTGAGGGTGCCTGATCACTGGAACAGGCTGTCCAGAGAGGTTGTGGAGTGTCCTCCTCTGGAGACATTCAAAACCCGCCTGGACACCTTCCTGTGCCATCTGCTCTGGGCGAACCTGCTTTAGCAGGTGGGTTGGGCTAGATGATCTCCAGAGGTCCCTTTCAAGCCCAACCACTCTGTGATTCTGTGACAGCTGGTTGATGCCCCAAGCCTCAGCATTCAAGAGGCATTTGGCCAATGCACTTACTACCCTGTTTTAACTTTAGATCAGCCTTGAATTGGTCATGCAGTGGGACTAGATGGTCATTCTAGGTCCCTTACAGCTGAACTATACCTCACTTCTCTTCTTTCCTTTCTCCTCCTTTCCCTAGCAGGGGGAAGCTGCAGAGCCCCCCCACCACAGCCCCACCCAGCACCCTTTGCAGGAAGCCTTTGAGGTGCTGGCCCCAAGGCAGCCCCGGTGCCCAGGAGTTCTGGGGGGCTGTCCCTGCCCTTGGTGGCCACGTGCTGGGCACAGCTGCTGGCTGTCCCTGGTGCCTTCTCTGCCCTTTGGCTCTCCAGGACA